>NC_052513.1:17310290-17362297 GCF_014356525.2 Nilaparvata lugens | reverse complement strand
AGTAGCGCACACTAGAGGACTTATGACCCCAGAGTAAGGTCCCTCGACTGAAACGACTTTGGATGAATGCAAAAAAGACTGTTCTCAGTACCATAGAACTCACACACAGTCTCAATCTGCGTATCAGGAATATGCCTCCACTGATTTCACTTTCCTTGCCCTATTACCATAAGTAAGGAAAGTATTGCTTTCCGAAAAAAATCAAGGTACACCAATTTCTAATTTTCTATACGTTTCAAGGTCTCCTGAGTCCGAAAGAGTGGTTTTTGGGTATTGGTCTGCATGTGTATGTGTATGTGTATGTGCGTGCGTGTGTGTGTGTGTGTGTGTGTGTGTGTTGTGTGTGTGTGTGTGTGTGTGTGTGGTGTGTTGTGTTGTGTGTGTGTGGTGTGTGGGTTGTGTGTGTTGGTGTGTGTGGTGTGTGTGTGTGTGTGTGTGTGTGTGTGTGTGTGTGTGTGTGTGTGTGTGTGTGTGTGTGTGTGGTGTGTGTGTGGTGTGTGTGTGTGGTGTGTGGTGTGTGTGTGTGGTGTGTGTGTGTGTGTGTGTGTGTGGTGTGGTGTGTGTGTGTGTGGTGTGTGTGTGGTGTGTGTGTGTGTGTGTGTGTGTGTGTGTGTGTGTGTGTGGTGTGTGTGTGTGTGTGGTGTGGTGTGTGTGTGTGGTGGTGTGTGTGTGGTGTGGTGTGTGTGTGTGTGTGTGTGTGTGTGTGTGTGTGTGTGTGTGTGTTGTGTGTGTGTGTGTGTGTGTGTGGCTTCATAGGATTTAAACAGAAAATTTCAAGTGGAAAAGATTGAACATGGAAATCTCTGCAATTAAATACCAGTAACATTTCCACCTAAAATTGAAAATAAGCTTGAAATCCGAGCAAATGTAATTATTAAATTGCAAACTGTTGGCAACTGTTGATTCTATTGTCTAAATTCTAATGAATCATTCACTATAGAGTAAATTCGTACGGCTTTTGTTGGTGGGGAGTCCCTTGCGGGAAGGTCCCACCGCCTGAATATATAATTTAAGCCGTCAATGGGCCTTACGACTGTCATACTTCAGCCGGGACCGACAGTTTAACGTGCCCATCCGATAACACGGATAATATAACTGTGAAGAGATAGCAGATCTCGTGTGTTTCCAGCGTTATTGACCTATCACCAGCTGTCTAATATCTTTGAATAGTAGACTTGAGATTCGCGAGTACACTAGCGTCATGAGATCAATTTTCATAACGGCAAGGAAAGTTGTGTGAGTGCGCCACACCAGATTTTTTGATTTGAGTTTCCTAATGTTTTTCTCCCAATCCGGATTGACCATAAATCTTAGGAAATTCTACACAATGACTTGCAGCTTTTGTGGTATTCCTTCTCATACATAATCTAATTGATACTTTAATGCATGAAATATTAGCAGTAAACCAATCTTGTATAGTTTCTGAAATAGTTTTCAATTCGTTTCTCAATACTTCATGTGAATTGGACCTGAGACAGATTAATGTTATGTTAATCTGCTATCAGACAACAAACCTGTCTTATCATATACGCCAGCACATGTACATTGTATAAGGGGAACTATGTCTAGGAGATTAAGCAGTTTTAAGAATTCTACAAAGTGGATTATTATCGTAATTAAAGGAATTATATTCTATTGCTTGCCACTGACGTCACGTCTACGTCACAATCGTTCTACCAATGGCAAATTTTCATGCAAATCCATTACACCGAGATTCTCAGAAAAAAGATTCTAGCCAAGAAGCTGAGCAAAAGACTTCACTTCCCTTTTGAAATCCTCACCGTTCAGACCTCGTTAAAGTTACCAAGACCTATTCGTAAAAATTTTCGTTCGATTTTATATGTTTTATTTGTGAACCAATATTTTAGGCTATTCTAATTGTTATTTGTAAATCTATGTTCATCAATCGATAAATCAAAAGTTTAAAGTTAAATTATCCCTTAATTAATTTGGTGAAGGAGATATTAAATTAAAATTCCCCACGTGCTGAGACTGAAGCCTGGACCGCCACTGATCAAACGATTTTGATCTAAAGAAGAAAACCACGACCGTCAAGGAGTTTCACGTGAGTTATAAATTTAAAGGGGCCCCAATCTACGCTTCGAAAATATTACAGTGCAGAAAATATAAATTTTTCTCCGTTAAATTATTGGCCACGCCGACAAGCGCTTATTAGTCATTAAGAGCCTAGAATTTATTCAATATAGAATTTATAAGAACTTGTAGTTGATTAACTGTCCTCCGCTGCCAGAACCACGACCCCGAGCATTTTTAAAAATATTTTATGATTTATTTTCACCATTTTTCACAAACTGTTAAATTTTATCAATTGTAAAATTCTGTCGAATCATGCATGGTGTCATGCAAGCACAAGAACATTTTTAACTCCTTTGTCAATGCTAAATTATTATCAATCTGTAAATCAAATTCTGAATCTGCACTGTGTGATCATATATTTTATTATAATATATTTCAATTTTGTTAATTCGTCTTCTGAGTTCGATTATTTCTTAAGCCCGTCAATTATTGTGTCTGACACGTTCTACATTATCAAGAACCGATCGAATACGATCATTGGAATAATTGAATTAAGCTGGATATTGGAACAGGTCTAAGTGGATGTAGTGAGTGGGGTCAGATCGAGATATTTATTCTTTGTCCTTACCTGCTCATATATCAGCTTTTATCTGTTACCAACCTCGACTTAGGAGCGAATACATCAACTGTACAGCAGATGCAGCCAGAGATCATATAATTTCCTACAATAGAGCTTAAAGCCCGACAAGACTCTGTTCTCGAAATATATTCCGAACGATATCTGGTACTTGTACCCTATCTTAATCTTCGGAACTTATTAGAGACACAGTTCCGTAAATTACCTACATCGGGATTTTTGCTCGACCTGTATGATATTGTGTGTTGTTTCATCACAGGTAATAGTTTTAAAATTCCAGTATTCAGTGTTTAGCGACCGCTACACTACTTATAAAAATTTCATCACCATACAATCTGTCACAAGAGGAATCAAGGGTGAGCGAATGTTTAGGCCTGCTGCGATTCCGACAATTGTATTGAATCTTGTAGTGAACCAATCAGTCTGGTGTATATTTAGCGTCCACGCACGCAGTTATAAAATTTATAACCTCGACACCGTTGATTCAGTGCAAGATTCACTCTACGTATGTGAGGCGAGTAAAATACCGCTTTACAATAGTGATGTTATAATGGCTGTGGAGGGAGATGGGAGAACCGCCTCTCTGCCTTGCCACTGCCTTCTATAGTGATGTTATAATGGCTGTGGAGGGAGATGGGAGAACCGCCTCTCTGCCTTGCCACTGCCTTCTATAGTGATGTTATAATGGCTGTGGAGGGAGATGGGAGAACCGCCTCTCTGCCTTGCCACTGCCTTCTATAGATGATCACTGATGTAATATCAAGTGTGAATTCTTGTAGGAACTATAGTCCTGGAGTTATAATCCTAACATGAAGAGGGGAAACCGATTTGTGGTTGCACTGTTTGTAGGATGGACAGAGAGAGTGTAGAGTGGATCAGTGGTGAAAACATGCAGGATGCTGACACTAAAGTAGAGAGAGAATGCTGTTAGGTAGTGCCAGTGATTATCAGTGAGGGAAACAGCATCGGGCCTCTCTGTCTGGGAGAGTCATGTGAAAACTTTTATGTTTTGGACTATAATGGAATATATTTTTTATTTGTCAAGAAAGTATATTCTGCTATATATTGCAATGATTATAATAATGAATTTTCATAGGAGAAGAGGAAGAAGGAGATGTAGGAGAAGAAGGATAAGAGGAAGAAGGGGAAGATGGCGATGTGAGGGGAGTGGAAGAATGGGGAGAAGGAGGAGAAGAAGTGGAAGAAGAAGAAGAAGAAGAAGCGGGAGAAGAAGGAGAAAAAGAAGAATAAGAAGGAGAAGTAGTGGTGGAAGAAGAAGAGGAAGAAGGAGAAGAAAAGAAGAAGAAAAAGGGGAAGAAGAAGAAGAAGAAGAAGAAGAAGAAGAAGAGGAAGAAGAGGAAGAAGAAGAAGAAGAGGAAGAAGAAGAAGAAGAAGAAGAAGAAGAAGAAAAAGAAGAAGAAGAAGAAGAAGAAGAAGAAGAAGAAGAAAAGAAGAAGAAGAAGAAAAGAAGAGAAGAAAAGAAGAAGAAGAAGAAGAAGAAAAGAAGAAGAAGAAGAAGAAGAGGAAGAAGAAGAAGAGAAGAGGAAGAAGAAAAAAGAACAGAAAAAGAAGAAGAATAATCGAGATTGAATATTCTGTAAGGAGAGAAGTATGAGGAGAAGATGAAGAGGAGTAGAAGAAGAAGAAGAAGTCAAAGTAGAGACAGTGACAGGGTAATAATAAGAAGAAGAAGAAGAAGAAGAAGAAGAAGAAGAAGAAGAAGAAGAAGAAGAAGAAGAAGAAGAGAGAAAGAAGAGGAAAGAAAGAAGAAGAAGAAAAGAAGAAGAAGAAGAAGGAAGAAGAAGAGGAAGAAGAAGAAGAAGAAGAAGAAGAGAGAAGAGAAGAAGACGAAGAAGAGAGAAGAGAAGAAGAAGAAGAAGAAGAAGAAGAAGAAGAGAGAAAAAAAGAGAAGAAAGAAGAAGAAGAGAGAAGAAGAAGAAGAAAAGAAGAAGGAAGAAGAAGAAGAGAAGAAGAAGAAGAAGAAGAGGAAGAAGAAGAAGAAACAGAAAAAGAAGAAGAATAATCGGAGATTGAATATTCTGTAGGAGGAGAGGATGAGAGAAGAGAAGAAGAGAGAAGAAGAAAAGAAGAAGTCAAAGTAGAGACAGTGACGGGTAATATAATAGAAGAAGAAGAAGAAGAAGAAGAAGAAGAAGAAGAAGAAGAAGAAGAAAAGAAGAAGAAAGAAGAGAAGACGAGAAGAAGAAGAAGAAGAAGAAGAAGAAGAAGAAGAAAGAAGAGAAGAAGAAGAAGAAGAAGAAGAAGAGAAGAAGAAGAAGAAAAGAAGAAGAAGAAGAAGAAGAAGAAGAAAAGAAAGAAGAAGAAGAAGAAGAAGAAGAAGAAGAAGAAGAAGAAGAAGAAGAGAAGAAGAAGAAGAAGAAGAAGAAGAAGAGGAAGAAGAAGAAGAAACAGAAAAAGAAGAAGAATAGTCGAGATTGAATATTCTGTAAGGAGGAGAAGTATGAGGAGAAGATGAAGAAGGAGTAGAAGAAGAAGAAGAAGTCAAAGAGAGACAGTGACAGGGTAATAATAATAATTGAGATTGAATATTCTGTTAATCAATTACATTTCTGAGTTGTTGAAGAACCATCTGGCAATGTTGCAGAGCTAGAAAAGGATAGTGCCATCTGCTTTGTGCAATATTAGACAAGAAAAGCAACACCATTGTCAATCGAATACTGCCATTATAACATGGACCTAAAAATAGAAGAAGGATTGGTCATACACGACTCAGACAATAAATGGAGAATAACCTCAAATTCCGCGGTCACATAATGAGTCTTTTCGATCATCAGTATTAGTATTGCGTCATCATATAAATCACTAGAATGGGATTGAAAAAAGTTGGTCAACTTGAAGAATGATTGATGTGAAATATTCTAAAGCAGAGCGAAATAATCACAAAATAGTTGTTTTGTAGTTGGAGGGATATCACAATATGAGTCACAGAAGAGATGATCAACCAAACACAGACAAAACTTCCAACAGATGGGAGAAATAAAGTGATACATAATTATAAGGAATATAGCTTCATCTCAAAAAATGAATGCCAGTTGTACTGGATTGACCATTGAATGGTTGATCACTTTGGAAGCTCTTAATCAAATATGTTTGATTCCATGTCATTGTACAAGGTGTATAAATGCCTAAATTATTCAATCACTACAGAAGCTCCAAATAAAACTTGTTATATTTTATTCTTTCGTACGAGGTGTATAAAAGCCTAACTTTTAACAAAAAGAGATTCCTCAACCAATTAAAGTTCATGGTAATTTGAGTCCAAATTTTCAATCCTATACTAAACGAGCAACTTCTGTTCATATGTTTAGATGTTTAGATGTTTAGATGTTTGGATGTTTGGATGTTCAGATGTTTAGATGTTTAGATGTTTAGATTTTTAGAAGTTGAGATGTTTAGATGTTCAGATGTTGAGATGTTTAGATGTTTAGATGTTTAGATGTTTAGATGTATAGATGTTTAGATGTTTAGATGTTTAGATGTTTAGATGTTTAGATGTTTAGATGTTAAGATGTTTAGATGTTTAGATGTTTCTATGTCTATGCATCTCGAGAACGGCTTTAACGATTCTCTTGGAATTCAGAACATAGTGGGTTACGATATAAAGATTCGATTGCACTAGGTCTCATCCCTGAGAAAACTCGATGAAGGACATTAAAAGGATAAGTATTATTCATCCTTGGAAGAACAGCTGATAATAATTATTTCGTCGTCTGAGTTGGTGATGGAAGTGAGTGAGCGAGTTCATGTGTGTGGGACTGTGTCAAAATTATGACTCTGTTGAATTTTTGTAATCATTCAATCAGGTACTTAGTGCCGGTTTCAAAAAAGCCAGGTTATTTTCAATTCTGATTAATTCCATTATATCCTTTTATTACTTTCCTTGACCTATTACCATAGGTAAGGAAAGTATTGCTTTCCAAAAAAATTTAAGGTACCCTAATTTCATGTTTTCTATACGTTTCAAGGTCCCCTGAGTCCAAAATAGTTATTTGTGCAACTAGTGCGCAAAGTGACAGATTGCTGCACCGAAAGAAACGGTTTCTTGAGTGCAGCAGAGGAACTTTGCGCACTTATTTCACATTTAATTTTTCCTACAGTTACCATTGAATATGTAAAGTGGGTAATTATGGATAAAATGATGGCTGAAATCCATCAAATGTTCGTGAGTGTGATGCTGTTATTAATAACAGCTTTAATTCATTTAAAAATGAGAAATCCAATTGAAGTTGAAAATTCTCAGCCTAAGTTCTCATCTCTATTCATTCAAGAATCAGAAAAAATACAGATAAAACAAAAAATTCGCATTCAAAATACACGCCAACAGCCATGACTGCAGAATGGCTGAACCGACAAGCGCGCGACCTAGAGGGAAGAATCGTACCTAACTTAGTTTCATCCAACTAAAAACAGTATACAGATATTTAGACATGGTTAACTTACTAAATTACCAGAAAATAATATAAGTAAACTGAAAAATATTTATAAAATAACATAGGCAACAGAAAATTTTTTATTGTAGTATATTCTAATGTTATTTTATTAATTTTATTGACATGGATTTCGAACGGTAATTATTTAACCTGAAAATTCGAATTTAATAATGTGTGTTTGCTACATTTCTCATTGCTTATAGTTGAAATAATTATTACTGTCAATAGAAAATAAACATTATTTATTATTAAATGATGATAAGTTATTATTTAATTATGATTTAGATGAACATTATTCTTGTTTTGGATTTCTAGATTGGGATCTTATCATAAATGTAGGGTAGCCATTGAAATGATTCTTATGTAAATCTAACCACAGTCATTGTTACCAACATAATTTTTGTTTCTGTGCACTAATCCTCCATATAACCCACCAACTATTTTGTGTTGCCATGTTGCAAATCTGGAGTGCAGGGAAAATTTTTCCCGCACTAGAGCGGAAAAGTGATTCTTTGCGTTCTGTAATCAGTGCAGGAATGGCCACTTTTCAAGGTAACTGTAGGAAAACATTATTTTTTGGGTATTGGTCT
Source organism: Nilaparvata lugens (assembly GCF_014356525.2). Lineage (NCBI taxonomy): Eukaryota > Metazoa > Arthropoda > Insecta > Hemiptera > Delphacidae > Nilaparvata > Nilaparvata lugens. The sequence goes on along the minus strand of NC_052513.1, from coordinate 17,354,582 downwards.
GTGTGTGTGTATGTGTGTGTGTGTGTATGTGTGTGTGTGTATGTGTGTATGTTTGTGAACACGATAAATCCATTCCTAATTAACCGATTGACTTGAAATTTTAAACTTAAGGTCCTTATACCATGAGGATCCGACAATAAGAAATTCAATAAAATTCAATTCAAGATGGCGGAAAAAATGGCGGATAATTACTAAAAAACCATGTTTTTCACGTTTTTCTCGAAAACGGCTCTAACGATTTTCTTCAAATTTATACCATGGATAGCTATTCATAAGCCCTATCAACTGACATGAGTCTCATTCCTGGGAAAATTGCAGAAGCTCCGTAATATTCTTGAGAAAAATGGCGGATAATTACAAAAAACCACCTTTTTCACGATTTTCTCAAAAATAGCATGACCGATTTTTTCAAATTCATACTCTGAATAGTTATTTATCAGTTCTATCAACTGGCATGAGTCTCCTTTCTGGGAAACCAATGAGGGGTCCACCCCATCCTTGGGAAATGGACTTAGTAACCTCCTCCTCGTGCATGAGGTAGGTAGGTAGCGCAGTTCATAAAAAGAACACATAGTCGAGATATTTCATCTGTAGAACAGCTGTTTTGACGACTTTAAAAAAATGACGACTAAAAAAATCATCGAATTTCACAATTCACACAAAGAAAAAGTACTCTGAAAATAATTATATATATACACATATACAAAAGTCTGATCGTAGTTTCAAATATGAGCAAGGAAAGTTGTGTGAGTGTACCACAGATTTTTTGAAATGCTCTTCTCTGATTTGGTTCACGTGAAGTTAAACAGGATTAAAATTTAACCGAATTTTGTGCAACTGGGCCTTTGTGAGGGGAATTTTTGCATTCCTCTGGATATTAATCTCAATTGACTGTGATTAGATAAAACATTTCTGTATGAATGTTATTATAATTTCTTCTTTCGTAATAAATGTTTCATGCTTTTGTACTCCAAAGCGAAGCTCGGTCCCCGATATTATCAATAATTCATTAACATCAGGACAGTGCAACATTTCACTCATAATCTATTACAATAAATTATTTCAGAAGGAGAGGTCATCATCGAATTTGTTTTTCCTCGTGTTTGGGGGTCAGAGATAATGAGTGTGAGGTGATTATTTAGAGAGTAGACCTATGCAGACAATATTCTGAATAATTACTAATTCTATTGGGAATCACATTGGAAGGCTCATGTCATCTCAAGCCTACATTATCTAAATGAATTCAAAAGTCATTCCGAGGTCAAAATAATCATGATAAGTGATATCAATTCTATTGGGATTCGCATGGGGAGGCTCATGTCATCTCAATAAGCATACATTATGTGAATGAATTCCAAAGTCATTCTAAGGTCAAAATAATCATTATAAGTGGATTAATAGCTAAAGACAAAGAGAGTATGACAAGTGGGAAAAAGAAGGTCGAGAAGGAGGGGTTATTGGAGGAAGATGATGAAGAGGAGGGGTGGGAGAAAGGAAAAAAATATTATTACCTTATAATTTCATCTTTCAATGTTATCACATAAGTGTCATTTGCATTGTGAATAAATAAATAAATAAATGGAGGTACAACCAATCAGACTTGTTTCAGTTCTCAAGCAATACAAGAATAACATTATATATAAAGCATATATTGATTATGTTCTAGCAGAATTTCTTTCCAAGTGATGCGGTTCTTTCACAATATTCATTTTCACCAGGCTCTTTCTTCATTAATGAGTCAGTTATATGAATATATTCATTGATTAGCTGGAATGACATGTCATCATATTATCAAGGACAGTCTTTGTGTTATCTTCAAAACAGTGTCAGCTGATATAATTTGAAGGGAAAAAACTGCAGTGACTCTTCAATACAAAACACAACTCAGTAGTCTGCTGTATGATAAATCACTTACTATTTTCTTTCCTATGTACTTCTATAGTTATACTTTTCTACCCTCAGAAAGGACAAAGGAGTGAGGCAATTTCGTCAGCAAACGTCACCAGATCTTTATGATGATTGAAAAGACATGTGTTGAGAATTTGGAGTTGATTGATGGAAGCAATCGAGAGTAATCGTTGAACAAATCAACGAACAAACAACCTTATAAAAGTACAAGGACTGGAGGATCTAGTTGTCAGTAAGAACTCACTACACTCGTTCAATGAAAATGTAGGAGATACCACTAACCAATGAGATAGAAAGAGTCCTTTGTCACGACTCCAACCAATAGGAATTGAGTTATGCAGAATTGAACCAATCACATGCTAACCAATGAGAAAGTAGCAAACTCTTTGTCATGATGGCAAATACTGTAGTGGGATCAGTTTGTCAAGATTTAGTTTTCCTTATTTTTAGTGCATCACTTGTCCAGTACAAATAGTCTAGTTGAAAAATTAATAAAGTTTTCATTTTCAGGTTGCACTCTTGATGAACAACCATCCACCTATGAAGTTATCCCAATGATATTATTATAATGGGCTTCTTCAGGAGTGATATTGATGAGATAATCAAGAATCACTTAGTCTCATATCTTCAAAAAATAGTTTTTATTGTTCACTCTTTACAATAAAATGTGAAGAGATACTGAATGAATCGACTTTAAATTGTCTAGTTTAGGAGAGATATTGATGAGAGAATTAAGAATCACGTAGTCTCATATCTTCAAAAATAGTTTTTATTGTTTACTCTTTACAATTGAATGTGGAGGAACACTGAATAAAAGGACTTCAAATTGTCACAAGCACAGTCTAGTTTACTTTACATAAATAGTTTCTCTAGTTCACTATAGGAATTGATGATGATGTAACAACTGGAACTAGTTTCCCGAAAATTTTTAATGAATAGGTAGTTTTGACAATTTTTCCAAGTTATTTTGTTCAATATATGAATAACTACCAGAGTATCATCTTTACTAGGTTACAAACCAGAAATAAAAAAAAAATTATGATATAAAAATAATCTTTATTAGATGATTGATATTTTATATGTTTTTCATATCTTTACAACTTGAACTAGTTTCCCTAAAATGTTGAAATGAATGACTGACTAGTTTTGACAATTCCAAGTTAGGTAGTTTTCTTTAATCTATGGATAACTATTATAATATATCATCTTCTCTAGGTTACAAACTAGAAATAACAAAAATATGATGATACAGTAATCTTCATTAGATGATTACAATTTCATATGTTTTTTATATTCTAATTGGGTACTATTGAATAGGACTAGGAGAGATATTACACACAGTTACATAAAATTCCACAAGAGAGAGAATAATCAAGTAAAATAATTATAACAAACATGAATATTACATAATAGAATGAATAATTAATAATTTATTGATTCATAATCAATATGAGTCATAATATTTCCAAAATCAATAGAGGTTTTTCTATATTTATAGGACTAGAAGGATATAATTACATAAACTCCATGAGATTTTCCATTCATTGATCTACAATGGTACTCAGTTCAATCGAGTAGGCTACTGGGATAGATTCTTTATTGACTTTGGCAAATTTTGAAAGTGTCAATAAATTGACTACTTACGTTATGTGCCTGAGAGTCTAGAAATAAGAACCTCACATTACAATATAATGATATATGATAATTAATCATTGTCTATTCATGGCATGTGCCTATTAATATGTGCCAGTTTAAATTCCGGCCATGCTTTTCAATATTAGGTAAGTACATTCGTGCCTTAGTAGGACTGAAAAGGTATATATTTCACAAAATTTATACAAATTGATAATATGATACAACTATAATTGATCAATAAATTGATCAGATAAGACAGGAGAAATTAAAGCTAAAGTAAGGATAAAATTGCACACTCATATGACAGTTTTGACTAGAAATTTTTTACAAATTGAAAGAAAAACCAAATAGCCTGGGCTGTATTATTCATAAATGATTCACGAGAGCCTTCGCAGTCAAGGAAACTTTGGTTACTAAGGGTGGCCACTGATGACTTGTGTGTTAAACATGTGTGTACACACAAGCTCATCATGCATGTTGTGTCATCAGCAAAAGGCTTTGAACAAAAACGGTGGTCAACAATTCTTATTGGACCCCAGGCTTCGGACAAAAATTTTTGTCTTTTTTTGAAGGCCCTTAAAGTGTGGGGTCCATTTTTGAAGGACTGTTCTCATTGGACCCCAAAGCGTCCTTGGCTGAGAACGTCTTAGAGAATCGTTTTTTTAAATACGACGCTAGGAGTCTGTTGAAAATTTCAATGAGTTTAAACTGTCCTGAAATATAGTCATCTAACGAAACTATCAAACAGGTTTGATGTCATTTAACGGTGGTTGAATTCGGTTGATTCTTTGTGTGACTTATAATGTAACATGATAGGAAATATCAAGAAGAGTTACATTTTTATTTTATTACATCTGAAATTAAAGGGTGCTTGATGTATTTTATAGTCTTTCGATAATTTCAGAACCTAGTTATTATTAAACGGAAATCTTAATTATTGATAAATGCTTTAAATCAGATGGGAATTACTGAGATATTACAATTATTCAAATGCTAATAAATTAATTATCATTAAACGGTAATCCGTATTAAATGCTGTAATAATTTGTAATGTCTTCGTGGTGGTTTACAGCATTCAATTAGGATTTTCGTTCAATAATAGTTGATTATTCATTTATTAGCATTTGAACGAATTAAATTTCTGAATTATTCCCAATTTCAGTAGCTCTAAAAATGTAAGTATTGAACTTCAAAATTTGAACTTCTAAAACTCTACTATGCTGATATACAAGCGATTCTAGAAAAGATCATCAATTTAATTGAGAAACTTCAATTAAAAGTCATAATTATGAAGCTTTATTACTATAACTGAGTTTGTAGCGTGAATGTTGATGTTGCGGAACTTTTCCATAATCAAAGTGGATTTTTGACAACGTTTTAAGTCTATTTAATACTATAATTGAACAGTAATTCTTTATTCTTTATTAATTCATACAATAAGTACATCATTAAAATGATAGGGAGAGGAAAAATAAGGTAAACTTGTGCTATTCCTCTTCCAAATTTGAGGTTACATCTTAATCATAAATGATTTTTCCTACACTATATCCAAAGTCATTTTTACAGATACTGTACCTCTAGAAGAAAGAATTTGACTAATTTTTCACAATATCTTGGAAAAATACTATAAAATAGAATTTTTATCAACTTTAGTAGCTCTGAAAATGGAGCTAAAATAAGTCAAAATCATAGGTTATTAGAATAAAAATGTTGAGATACTTTTAAACAAAATTTTTAACAAATTATTATTAATTTATTGTAAAACTTTCATAGATCATTCATAGCTTCAGTCTCAATCTTCACTTCAACCTGACTTAAAAGGTGAGACATGTCATAATGCTCTGGTGGGAGACTGCTTACATTGTTACATGGGAAATTGCTTACATTATTACATGGGTAACTGCTTACATTATAAGCAGGGAATCCAGAATCAGGATCCGGTTTGATTTTAATTTTTTGTGGCTCTTCCACTAAGTTAGAGCGGGATATCATCTGAGTCCAGCGTTCCTGAAAATAGAAAATTGATAATATAATAGAATAACGATCTATTGACAAAAATTGAATACAAGCATAAATTATCAAACAAAATCACAAGCTTGGCTTTCAAGCCGTCAGCTGAAGAAGGAGTTTCATAATGAGTATTGTATAAGCTTGAACTAGTAGTTCTGTGAAGAGTAGACCTCACGAAGTAATCTCATACACAAGTACCTGATTGAAACTATAGACCTTATGGAAATGCAGCAATAGACTGGCTTCTCCACACATCTGTGTAATCACTTGTCATCTGATTTTTATCTATATATATATATATGAAAGCGAAATGGTACTCACTCACTGACTGACTGACTGACTGACTGACTCACTCACTCACTCACTCGCAGAACTAAAAATCTACCGGACCAAAAACGTTCAAATTTGGTAGGTATGTTCAGCTGGCCCTTTAGAGGCGCACTAAGAAATCTTTTGGCAATATTTTAACTCCAAGGGTGGTTTTTAAGGGTTTAAAAATCGTCTTTTAGCATGTATATTCTTCTTCTCCCAATCTCTTAATTATAATTGAAATTTCCTTATCATATGTTACTATAGAAATATAATCTAGATAGAGTACTCTTCGAAACAGTTGTTAACTGTCAACTAAATTAATAATTTTGTCAGGTTGGCATTAAGTTGAGTTGACTTTGTTAGGTTGGCACCAAGTTGAAGATTTAAATGCATTTATCGCGAAAAAATTGATTGGGCACTGCTACTTCAATCCTGGGAATATTATATTACTAGCCGTCAGGCTCCCTTCGCTCGCCATATCCGTTTAGCAAGACGTTTAGTCTGGACCCCCGACTGGATTGTCCTAACATATGATAAAAATGTTCAAATGAAAAATGCAGGCGAGCAAAGCGAGCCTGCTGATCTTATTCTTGGACGACCCAGTCGGGGGTCCAGGGGGCGGAGTCCCCTGGCTAGACGGATATGGCGAGCGAAGCGAGCCTGACTGCTAGTGATGAATCATTCTATAGTCTGATTTTTACTCTAATATTGGCGTATGAAGGAGGTCCTTCTATATCATCCTTGAAATGCAAAATTTCCAAAAACCTTGTATATACGTCGACGCGCAATTGAAAAAGGAACATACCTGTCAAATAACATGAAAATCTATTATCGCGTTTCGCCGTAAATGCGCAAACATTCAAACATCAAGAGAAATTCCAAACCGTCGACTTGAATCTTAAACACTTCGCTCGGTCAAGTAACAATAGTAGTAACTCAAAGTTCAGTAACTTCGATTATTTCAACAATGAAACTTTATGAATAGGAAATATCAACAAAGATAGTAGAGTAGATAGGCATACAACAAAGATTCGATAAAAATGGCAGAGACTTGAACTCTGGAACTATCAGTATGAAAAATAAAAATTTATACCTAACAATTTTTTCTAACTTATTTACATCTTATAGTAATAACATTTTAACTTAATGATTGAAGTTATTTATCAAAAACCATCGGTATTTCCACGCATGTCTACAGTATATAACGCGAGGCTTCTCCATCACTACACCGTTCTCTGTGCAATAGAAAAGAAGAGTAAGATGTGTACCGTTGGCTGTGTAAGTCGTGTATAAATAAAATAATTCAATCAGGCCTATTCTATTTCAACTTACCTAAAATAGTATTGGATTATTCTATTTAAATTGAGTGAAATAATCAAATTATTCTATTTTACCTTGATGATATCTTTCATGGTAGCCTGGAATAGCTTCTCACAATCTTTAGTCAAAGATGCAGTGTTGGTCGATTGTTCTCCACTTTTAGACGCAGAAGATTTTCTTCCAGTTGTGCTGTTTAGAACAAGGAGATGTTCGAGCAAGAATTAATATTCGTAAACATATTTAACATAATTGTTTTTGAAAATATTCATTTAACATATTCCCTTCACATATTTGTATATTGAAATCCGCATTTGAAAATTTCAGAATAATCTATTGTCCATATTCAAATTCGAGATCAAATTCAACTGACAAGTAGTTCCTGAAATCAAATTCAGTTTTAAATCATTATTAATTTGAGGTAGGCCCCACTACAAAGTAATATTGTTCCTCAAATCAAATTAAGTTTTAAATCGCTTACAACTTTAGGCACTGAATGCTTTGGAAATACACTACAGTTGTAGGCCTTTATAGTTATTTGTTTGCAAAAATCATGAATTCTTGACTTTTCTAAAATATCCGTTGAAGGGGTTATATTACAAGGGGTCCAAGTGACATATTGTTAGTTTTGAGAAAATTGATCCTAAAATTTACTTACATTAATTAATTCTTTATCCATGAAATGAATATAGAAATGATATTCACCTATTCCTGTAACTATTCAGTGTATTTTTACCAAATCAAACGTACAGTTTCATGTCACAAATTGCTCTCCTTTCTCAATTATCAGCTAAATAGTGATAAGAAGTATCACTTGTACCCTTCTTTACCAAACAAAACTCTATTGTCTAGCTAAACATAAATCTATCAAATTTACCAGCAATTGAACAATGATTAATGACCTCATTGCAATATTATCTGATCCGCTAATAATTGGTTCTTGAGGTATCTTCTGCTTGGTGACATGGCTTAATCCAGGTTAAATTTAATTTGATGGATACGAGCAACCGTTGTCCTGTAAACAAGGTACCCAAGTCACTTGGACCCCTTGTTTAATCAAATAAACAGCTGTTTGAAAATGTAGTTTAATAATTTTACACCAGATGTCAGCACTGATTGGACTCTCGCTTATACCTGTTGTAGTATACTAGATTTTTACCACTTTCAGATATCGATTACTGTAGCTAACTCAAAAAAAAAAAAAAGAAAAATGTCACTTGGACCCCTTGTATTCTGACCCCCTCAGTTGATTTTTTAGAGTGATCCAGTAAATACCTAGCATGTGTATTCATGTATTCATCCTAGTATTCATGAATATTCTTTCAATCTACAGAAGGAAATTATTGAGAAATTGCAACTATTTAAATGCTATGAATTAATTATTATTATACTTATATTCCTTTATAAAATAGAGTTAAATTACCCTCTTTCAAAAACCTGAAGATGGTTCGGATCACTAAAACTAGTTGTTATAATTTGTATTTTTAATCTATTATTTCATTAATTTTAAAAAAGGTACCTTAATTCTTTTTTATATAGATATTTTCACGTAAAATACATGTTTGACACATCATCACGTCTGAACTACTAAACTGATTAACTTGAAATTTCACTCTTCAATGTTTCTCACCATTAGGAGCTGTTTGTTAATCACTTTTGAATACTTAAATTTATTATGACATAGTCGTCTGATATTGAGTGCCTATGTTCATATAATTAGACTGCTCTGTTCAAAAGTTCAAATATTTGAGTATTAAGGCTGTGCAAAGGCTGGAAATGAACTTTTCGCCCCACTTGGATGTAATGAGCTGGTTTACGTGCGTCATATGGAGGCCGAAAGTGATTGTTTTCTGAACAGGCCGGTAAAATTTTTACAGCCCTAGGGCTGTAAAATAACCTTGAAGTCAGCTGATTCTGATTTGATGTGAACGTGTTTACAAAATAGTTTATGAAACAGAATCAGTTTATGCTTCTAGAATTGAATTAAGTTTATGCAATAAGATACTATTATTTCATTTGGATGAATGCAATACGAATGAGATATTATAAACTATTCAAATTCAATTTTCAGAGTATAATAGAATCTAACCTCAAACCTCCTAGTACAGCGTTTATCACGGAACATGGTGGATAAACGGAATCATTTTATGCTTCTAGAATTCAATAAAGTATTCTGTAATAATATACTATCATTTTATTTGGATGAATAAAATACAGATAACAAATATATTATAAACTATTCAAATAATTCGATTTTCAGAGTAGGATAGAACTTCTAACCTAAACTTCCGTTGACATTCAGATTGGCCAAATTTCAAGTGTGCTAAAACAGCTGATCAAAAACTTTTCATTATTTGTGTTTATCATTCAATAATAAAAACATTTATAATAATATCATCTTATTGTGATTTGGAAGAATAAAAAGTATAAACTAAACCTCTTACATAATTAAACATAATCTTTTAGGTTATTTAGACAGATCAGAATAAAAAATAAAAATACTTGGACAATTTCTTGATATTCAGATTACCTCAGATTTGCTAGAGCTATGACCTTCCACTTTAGCTTTCGGAAGTGCTTATAATAGACAATTATTCTCATATATATATTGTTTATTTTTCTGTGTTGCGAAAAATAACGTTCTCACCATGGGCAAAAATGTTTTTCCGGCTCTCAATCTTTTCTAGTCCTCGGCCTACGGCCTCGGACTTGAAAACCGATTTCGAGCCAGAAAAGTCTCATTTTCGGCCCTAGGTGCGAAATATACTATTCTACTGGTGACATTTTTCAAAGTATTTCGATTCGTATACTATCAAGCTATCAAAATGAAAAAGTTTTCTTGGGAAAACATTTTTTTCCGATCATTACGTTTTGAGATACAAGCGCCTAAAGTTTAAATTTTTGGGACAGAACATTCCAAGTTCGGTAAGAGATAAATCAATGAGATTTATATGAATCAATTGAATAAAATAGTACTATAGTGAGGTCCACGTTATAATGGCAGTGTTTGATTAGCAATGGTATTGCTATCCTTGTCTATCATTCAACAAAGCGGATGTAGCTATTTCTTTCTCGCTTTTTAACAATGTAGAATTAATAATTGATTAGCAAAATGTTTCATCTTAATTGTGTAAATTTACTATGAAATTATTGTAAAATATATTTTATTGATTATTTTAAACGTGAACGAACAGTTGATATTACATCAATAAACCAGTTTCAGCTACCGTCTCCTATCTTTCTCCATGCCATTATGAAGTGGACCTCATCATTACAGGTATTGATTGATTGATTGATTGAGTACTTTATTTATGTAGATTACAATATATACTGGCTTATACACTTATATACAATAGCTTACAATACAGCAAAATTATAGATGAATTTACATAATATAGACTAAGAAAATAATTATTGAACTGTATATGATATGAAAAAGCAGTTTGTAATATAATAACTATAGATAATAATCATATTGTTATGCATCTACATAAATTGGCGGAGCTTTGGACATATCAATGTCCATTCTTCGGAAAGAATATTAAAAATATCCTCCCCACTAACTCTCTACCAATATCAACTCTATAAGGTAGAGATAGAAGGAGATAAAGATATAATATAATATCATTGATTATATTCAAATCGTCTTTTTTACTTTCCTTGCCCTATTATCATAGGTAAGGAAAGTATAGCTTTCCAAAAAAATTAAGGTACCCTAATTTCAAGTTTTCTATACGTTTCAAGGTCCCCTGAGTCTAAAAACATGATTTTTTTTAATGGCTTTAATGTCCGAAACATGTTGTGATATGAGTTGTGATAAGAAATTTGCATTTTGAGCAAGTGAAATAAAATTTATTCTATTTTAAGATAATTTTAAGGGGAGACAAAATGCCTATTCAACATAATGTTAACTCTGGGACAGATATCTGAAGAGCTGTTAGAGCTAGGGCTCTGTTTTTTTTATGTTGAAAAGCAGACCTTTATCTAGTTCCTCACACAAGCTTTTTTGATATGATGAATAAAAAAATTCTATAATTAAAAAAAAAGTGATTTATACAATCAAAAATATATATAAAATGATTAATAATTTGGTTTGTAAAAGATATATCCAAATTTCCTTGTGTACGGAACTAGAACTTTATAATAGAAATAATGTCCCAAAATCTGGTGAAGATATCTTCTTCCATTCCTGAGATATCTGTCCCCAAATTTCAAAAATGAAATTTACGGCAAATTGAAAAAGAAAATTATTAGTACGTATAGTGTAAATTACTGATAAAATCACAGATGAAATGTTCTCTAACAAAACACCAAACTCAGAAAATAACCTCAATCATCTTGTTTGAAAACAATAACAGCTGATAATTTTGGAAATACCAGTGTTTACCAACTGTAAAAAAATTAGAAAGATAACCTATAATGAAGATGTACATAATGTTGAATATTATTATGGAATTTTGAATCATGAAAGTTCTTTTCCGGAAATTTGACATGTAATAGGTTTTTAGAAATAACAATAAAAATATTTCTAGTTGACATAGAGGAATAAATTTTACATCATTGTAAAGCGCGAATTTCAAACTATAATATTTGCTAAAAAACCAAAAACAAAAACAAAAAAATTTTCTGCTGTTTTCTCTTCCCTTAAAGGGTACTGAGATTTATATTTTTATTTGATTTATATATTTATTTATTTAATCATTTAGAATTACACATCTTACAGAAAAGTACCACAGGCTCCCGCCCAAAACGTTTCCAATTCTAATTTATACAACAGTCGAAATTGAATCGGATTCCCACACCGTGACCGGCACAATGTAAATTTAATTCCCATGAGTTCTTATTGAACTCTTTTCACTCAGCCAAGTGAAGCAAGTATGAATAGTCCCATAGCAACTTATAGGAATAATATTCTCACTATAACGTAGTACATGTTCACTGATAATGAAATGTTAGAATTCAGCTTGCAGGATTAAAAAACTAAACGAGTGACGAAAAGACTCTAGACTTAGGCCAGTTACAAACCAATTATATTATTTTCCTACAGTTATGTTGAAAAGTGGCCATTGCTGCACTGATTACAGAACGCAAAGAATCACTTTTCCGCTCTAGTGCGGGAAAAATTTTTCTGCACTCCAGATTTGCAACATGGCAACGCAAAATACTTAGTAGGTTATATGGAGCAACTGTGCAGCAAAATCAAAATGAAGTTGGTAACAGTGACTGGGCTGCTATAGTGAGCAGAGGTGCAACCAAGCACAACGCGCTAATTATTAAGTAGATATTATAATGGAGGACAACAAGGACTTTAGGATTTTAGGATTAAGGTTTTTATCAATAATAAAATTACACAGAAAAACATTTGATGGATTTCAGGCAATTTTACCCATAATTACCCACTTCTCATATTCAATGGTAACTGTAGGAAAAACTTGATGTGAAATACGTGCGCAAAGTTCCTCTGCTGCACTCAACAAACCATTCCGCCCTCGCCTACGGCTCGGGCGTAAACGTTTCTTTCGGTGCAGCAAACTGTCACTTTGCGCACTAGTTGCACAAATAACTATTTTAGTTGTGCACACTTTTTAGAAGAAAAATAATAACCATTTCAAGGTTGTTTGTCAGCCGATTTTAATTTATATTTTCAACAAATTTTCATGGAGCAAAATTTTTCCACAGAGTATTCTCCCATAAATTTACACTTCAGGATCTGTTCTTCACTTGTTTGATCAGATATTCAGAGACTTCGCATCAAAATTATTGATAAAGTTTTTGTATAGCGTTGTACTGCTCAAACTTTTTCCAGATTTTGAATCTTCAAGAAAAGCTTGCATGAATTTTTCATCACTCTCATTTTCCGGCTTCTTTACATCGTCTATCAGGAAAGGGAGCATTTTGTATCTCCTGAGGAAAATTCAAAATTTTTGTAATTTATTATTTGTAGTAAATTTATATGGTTGACATCTATAGAGTTACTTCCACATTATAATGACAGTATTTGATCAACATTGGTGTTGCTATCCTTGTCTATCATTCGACAAAACAGATAGCGCTATATCCTCTTCTACCCTCGCAACGTTGCCAGAACAATGTAAAAATATAAACAATCAATAAAATATCTAATTTCAATCATGAAAAATTCATAACTTAATCACTTTCAATATATTTTCTTGATGAATGAACTATAAAATTGTTCATTTTAAACTAGAATGGTTGAAATGTTAAAATTACATCAGATATACGGGACTAGGGGATCAGTAGCTTTCCTTTATTAGAAGGCAGTGACAAGGCAGAGAATAGGCGATGTCGTTCTCCTATCTTTCTCCACTGCCATTATAACGTGGACATCACTATATAGTGAACTTAACAGGGCACACAGTAGTGAAGAAGGAGACAGGAGAAAAAGAAGAAGAAGAAGAAGAAGAAGAAGAAGAAGAAGAAGGAGAAGAAGAGAAGAAGAAGAAGAAGAAGAAGAAGAAGAAGAAGAATAATAATAATAATAAGAAGAATTTGTGTTAAACTCACCTGTTATTAGGTTTATCCACGAGCATAAAGTGAGCCGGAGTGTTGGAAGATTTCAGAGAATCCAAATCGGTGATTTTATGGAAATTGCGCATGTGCTTGTAGTAATCGTTCTTATCCAGGTAAATACAGGAGCACGGGTCACAGCGAAGACAGTCCTCCATTCTCACTTTCGTCAGACCAATTTTCTTTTTTGCTAAAATCACAAACATTGTTCACGATTACGTCCTAAGGACTCCAGTTATGAATATAAGACAAGTGACAGATAAATAAGTTTTCCTCCACCTACTGTCTAAAGTACTTACTTTACTCCCTGAAACATAATACTAAAGTGTCACTTTTTCGCTCTCGGTAGTAAAAAACAGAAAAACTCCCTAGGGAGGAAAAGTGACTCCATTTAAATAACATGGGGAGCATCTCTATTTTGAAACTTACATTGTAATAGGTTAGAAGGTCTAAGCTCAGATGAGAAAGCATAATAGAGGTGTCTGTCATTGAGTCAACTGAATTCAATACCACAACCAGAAATTTGATCAACTCATGAAATATATGTTTGTATGATAATTATTATATTCTTAATATTAGTAGACGATAAAAATTTATACAATTTTTAAAATATTTTATTCTATTCAAAATACCAGCCAACAAATATTTTTGATCTGCAATTCAAATCTGAACCGCGTGATCTGGAGTCAGCCATTTTTGGTAGCTGCTCAGCTGATATAATTGTTACAACTTTTGCCGTTAGATAGCGCAATCGGCAGTGCCAATCAGACGACCGGTTTTTTGGTTTTAGATTTAGGTTATGTTGTGAGGAATCATTGTCACCAATACGTAAGTTATTAGAATGAATTTATTTGCAGTTTCTATAAAAAAAATGTAGATGGAGGAAAAATGTTGTGTACATCACGAGCGAAAAATACTTTTTCTCCCTCAGGGAAATTGCTGCCCTCGGCTTCGCCTCAGGCTTCAAACTTTTTCCCACAGGGAGAAAAAGTCGTACTTTTCACTCTAGATATACAAATAACTATTTCCTCCACCTACTGTCTAAAGTACTTACTTTACTCCCAATTACTTTAATTTTCAATTTACTCTTTACATTACTTTACTTTTCAATTTAATTCAATTCAATTCAATCCCTGAAACATAATACTAAAGTGTCACTTTTTCGCTCTCGGTACTAAAAAACAGAAAAACTCCCTAGGGAGGAAAAGTGACTCCATTCAAATAACATGGGAAGCATCTCTATTTTAAAAAAATTACTTTGTAATAGGTAAGCTCAGATGAGGAACCATATAGAGTAGTCATTAAAACAACTAAATTCAATACCTCAACCAGACATTTCATCAATATATGAAATTTATGTAAAATTATCACAAACTTCATATCACTATACTAAAAAATGTAAAGAATAGCTATAACAATGGAAGGAAATAATTAAATTGAAGAGAACACAAAGCTCTACAAATCTACGGTGAGCATTCATTTTTACGATGCATTGTTGGAGAGTTGTAGGCCCTAAAACATCAAAAAATAGGATTAAAAGCTGCTATTTTAACAATTTTACACATTTAAGAGCGTGTATCTCGAAAACTGTTGGAGATTTCACCAATCACCACGGAGCAAAATAATATTGTAGAGAATTTATCAAGCTTAATTTTTGAATGGTTAGTCATGTCGGATGAACGCATTTTCCTCAAGATATGAGCGTGTAAGCAAAACATTGAAAAATGCAACTTTCAAACCACCCTCATCCCATTAGCACAAGGGGTAGGAATGGGGACTTTTGATATGTTCACCCTCTAACTGGTCCCAACAAAGCTGCGAAGTCAAAAATTGTGTTCATAACATTCTCTCCCAATTCCTTTGTCAATTGGTCTGTTTTTGCATAACTAAAGATCTCACACTCAACACTGAAGCAGCTGCAACAGTCGTGGGGATGTGCGTAAACTAGTGAAATATTATACATAGAATCAAAGCGAATTTGATGCTCTATAAGCTCATGATCAGCATAGATTTTTCTCATCGATGTTAAAGAAGATATAAGAGCAAAAATAGCAAAAAATCGAAGGAAAATGTGTTTTTTTTCAAAAATGTCAAATCTTTTAGAGCGGATATCTCGAAAAGTGAAAGAGATATAGAAAAAGCTGTAAGATCAATAATACTGTAGGAAATTATGTAAGCTTTTATTTCTTATAGAATAGTCATGTCTGTAAAATGCATAATTTTCCAGTTATATTCGAGAAACCAAAAAATGGTACCTTTGAACCACCCCCACCTCCTCAGCACAGGGGGTAGGGGTGGAGACTTTTGATATGTTTACTTCCCCACTACCCTAAACAGAACTGCGGGGTCAAAAATTGTCTTCCAACTTTTCCCTCTATACCCTTTTTTGAGCATTCATTGCCTGGACTGTTATAAAATTTCCTTCCAAAATAATCTGGTTTTTGATCTAACAGTCTACTATTGTGAATAATTATATTATGATAATCAGCTCTATTTGTGTATATTTGGATTATTCTGTTCCACACCACTCATTTTCACATACTTTATAACTTTTGTGAATATTTTCTATTCTACTGATAATAATGTGAAATATCTCTTCTATAATTATTATTGAACGAAAATCCTAAATAAATGCTGCAAATCACCCCGAAGACCTCTGCTACTGCAGACATTGACAACAGGGCTAACAGCTAGATGGAAATTCGATGAGAACTACTATCCAAAAATTAAGCTAGCTGTTAGCCCTGTTGTCAATGTCTGCAGTAGCAGAGGTCTTCGGGGTGATTTGCAGCATTTATTTAGGATTTTCGTTCAATAATAATTATATATTAATTAGCATTTGAATAAATGCATTCTCTATTTAATTCCATCTGTATTTCTTCTATGTTTGGTTTCGAATAATCTAAATTCAAAAATCTATTCTGTGAAAATAATTAAGGACTGTGAAGTGAAGAACTACAAGACTTAACCTATGTCGGACAATGTGTAACCTTATCTGAATTTGGGAGAGGAATAGCACAAGGTCACCTACTTTTTTTCTCTTCCTATCATTTTGATGATGTACTTATTGTATGAATCAATAAAAAATAGATAAATCAACTGTTAAAACTGTTTTTAAATCAAAATCAAAATCAAAATCAAAATCAAAATCATTTATTCTTCAAAAAACAAATTTACAGTATAAAATACAACACTTTCACAAAACTTGTCTAACCTAATCCTTATATGACAATTTACAAGACACATTGAGAAGAAAAAATCCCTGCAAAGGTTTAACCTGAGCGCAGGAATGAGTCGCTATAAATAACATAATAACAATATCGAGGGAAACAGGATGTTGAAAAACTACTCTATAAAATGAAAGAAATTAATATTAAATATACAGACAGTTAAAGTTAATTGCAATAATTCGTGAAAATAGAAATGCACAAAATATAAATTACAAATATTGAACAGCAGCACAACTCATGATTATAAAATGATGATAATCATAGCATATAATTTATGTAAACAGTATCCACTATGCTTAGCAATTTGAAATTTATATACAATATAAAAAGATATGGAAAATCACGTAGTTTAATTCATGAATCAGTTCAAAAAACATTGAAAATAAGAGGGAAAGGTATTCACTACAAAATAATACATTATTCAATAGTTACAAAAAAGTTTGATATTTGTTATTTCTAAAGGTTATTATAACTTTGGAAGGAGAAAATCTTTGATCAATACAGAAAGTATAGGATCTATAGTAAATGAATTTTACTTGTATCAAAATAGTTTTTCATTGAGCTTGAATGCTACAATACATTTATCCAATTCATGCCTAGTTCTACTGTTTAATCTGAAATTGACAAAATCAAAAGGTATATGATTCAGTAGTCTTTTAGCTACAAAGACAAACTGCCTACAGCACACGTCCAACACTCTGTACGATCATTCTGAAAAGTAATGCTAGATGGTCTCAAATCATACATAGTCTCTCGAAGTCTGAAGTTATTTTTGTTTTTTATTATATATAAGAGAAGACTCTTTGTATATAATTGTCTGACAGTTAATACTTCGAACTCATTGAAGAGATCACTGCTGGGGTAACGTCTTGGTTTGGAAGTAATTGATTTGATTAAAAATTTTTGTATGGTGAATAATTTATTGAGATGGATGTTTCTGGCTCCTCCCCAGGCTATTATACCATATTGCAGTACTGATTGGGCATAAGCAAAATAAACTAGACGAGAAATATCTTTATTCTTTAGCATACCAATATTGTGAAATTTAAAAATTAGATACCTCAATCTTCGACATAAGCTATTTATCTGTATATCCCATCTAAGATGGCGGTCAAGAATTATGCCAAGGAATTTAGTTTTTGTAGCACTCGCTATTATCGGGCAGTCACAGTTCACCAATCTGTTACTAAGACAGGTATGTGAATGAATTTTAATATTGTTAAATTGAATAGGTTGGCCGGTTTGATTTGGAGAGAAAGTTAAATAAGTACTTTTTGTGGTGTTTAATGTCAAAGTGTGGTGATCCAAGTATGCCTTAATTTTACTGAGACCATTTTCACTAACTCTTTTCATGTCGTTCCAGGAGTATATACTCTATAAATATTCTATATTATTAGTATAAATACTCTATAATATTCAAATTCAAAATCATTTTATTGCCTTAAAATAATACATCGAAATAATAAACAATAATATACCAGGAAAAATTACTTGAATTTACAAAAAATATTATGATTACATTTTTTTAAAAAATTGGCGTTACCAACGATAGCAACACCAATGTCAATCAAATACTGTCATTATTACGTGGACCTCACTTTAGTCACAACATTTTCACTAACCTTTTTTATTTTCCGCAGGACTAGTAATGGCCGTGATTTTCTTTTCAATTTCGCTGAGATTGCTTTTTTGTTCCCTGATTTTCTCCTGTATGGCGCCAACCTCTCTTAGACCATGAATTTGACTGTGAAGCCTGAAAATTTGATTGTTTCCAAACATTTTTCCGCAAATTGTACATTTGTAGTCACCTGGAATATAAGAAAATGTTAGCAAAAGATAATATACTTAGTATATTCGAAACTTTTGACTTATCTTTGGTGATATCTTTTGACTTATCTTTTGTTATAGCACCAAGTTATAACACCAACTTATTATTTAATTATATAGAATCACTAGTACTCTTCTATTCTCTCTTTCTTCCAATTGGTTCCATGTATTCATGTCATTAATATAAATTTATTATGATTAGTGATTAGGTATTAATAAATCACCAATTATGCATGAAACACTAGATTAATGCATGAAAAAATTTGAATCTGGTGAGGTTCATATATATTGTAGAAAGATAGAAGGAAAGCATGCCTTGTCACTGCCTTCTTTACAGGATAGCTGACACCACTTATCTGATGTAATATCAACTGTTTATTCTGGTTTAGAATAATCGATAATTTTATATTTTATTCGTGAAGATAATATGTCTTTTGATGATTAGATATTGCATTTTTATACAATTTACTAACAAATAAAATAGCGATATCCTTCTCTAGCTCTGTTTTCAAACAAAGTAGAATTATAATTAATGTATGTTGAATTGTTTATTTTATGAGTCAACCTTGGCTAACCATGATAATATATATACAAATAACTATTATATAATAGAGAAGAGAATTGGATTATACACATTCGTGAAAAAATTCACGAATGACGCATCATCAAGTCTGAACTACTGATTAATAACTAGAAATTTCGCATAAAGATTCTTACTCTACTAAGCACGGTATTTAGATGGAAATTGATATTTAGATGATCTTCTTCCATATATCGTGCTATCAAGGATGGTTACAGGCCTAATTTGAATTTTTCAAGATTTCAGTTTTGGACACAGCCTGTTTCTCTGCCAATCATAATATATTGTATTTCATAATATTATTGCCTGTGTTTATGAATGAATAATAATTAATATAGCTTCATATTGAATAAAACGAATTGAAATTGTTACAATCACCTCGAAGTAAGGACTTAAATAATCCTGTAACTTACCAGACATCATTTGACTTGAAATTAGATCAGATATATGCAATGATTTACCATCAGAAACATTTTTACTGTTAACCTGTGTATTTCTAGATTTTCTCTTTCTTGTCTCTGGAGACATCATTTTGAATTTAAAAACTTTCCAAACCTCAAAAATGTATTCAACCAATGTTTACATTGATAATTTTCTAGGATGGTAACTACTTTCTTAACCTAAATTCTTCACTCAAAAATTTTAAATTTTGATAAATTTGGAATTGAATGGCACAGGTTTCCATGACAACTATTTCCCTCATAAATACTTTTTTCTGATAGAAATTTCCCTATCACTACAAATTCAGGGAACATGTTGTAATATGCTTATCACAAATCAGCAGGTAACCCGTCCGCAAGGGTCCAATAAAGAACTTCACATACCGTACTGAAATCTTGGAGAGTTTAAAATAGGCCTATTAATAACCATCCTCGGTAAATTAGGAATGTATTTATACAAAATTTCAAATTAATCAGTTGAGTAGTTCAGACGTGATGATGCGTCATTCGTGAATTTAACCCGTACTTGTATAAGCTAGTTTTTTACATTGAGAAATGATAAACCCACATTAAATCTTGAACTCTGAGGTGAGGAAATGTTTTCAATATTTCAAATTTTTTTCTAAGTTTAATCTGTTAAAATAACTTAAACTAAAAGTATAAAAGAATGGATCATAGAGGAAATAAATAAATTTACAAAAACTTAAAATAATGATCACATTAGAGGAAGAGGCAAATTACGAAATAACTAGTAGTTCAGGGAACAGTAGACCTTGCGCAATTATAGACCACAGCCTCCTCTAATACTTTCCATTAGAGTAAATTCTGTCCTGACTTGTCGTGTCGGCGAGATATCGGTGTGAAAATGGCTAGTGACTGATTTGACTGTTCTGGTTGGTGTATAGACAATGATAACTAGTAGTTCTGTGAAGAGTAGACCTCGCGCTCAGTAAGTTACATTGACCTGTTGTTATGTTTTCTAAAAATTCATTAAAATAATTTATCAATTTAAAATGTCTAGAGAAAATCCTAAATAAACATAGAGCTTTTAGTCCTATCGTACCGTGACGTGTCGTCCCGGAATGTGAGTGTGAGCGCTGTTATCAGGTCTGGCTGCAACTGTCTACAACGTTGATGGAAAGATACATTTTCAAGATGCTCGATGTTTTTGAACGGGTAGTATTTATAGTGAACTGTCTATTCACGTTGATGGGAAGATTTCCGAGATGTTCGATGTTTTTGAACGGGTAATATTATAGTCCACTAAACAGCTGATTTATGATGAATAATTCTATAGTCTGATTTTTACTCTAATATTAGCGTATGAAGGAGGCTCCTTTTTCCTTTTATATTATCCTTGAAATGCAAAATTTCCAAAATTTTGTATATACGTCGACACGCAATTTAAAATTGAACATACCTGTCAAATTTCATGAAAATCTATTACGGCGTTTCGCCGTAAATGCGCAACATATAAACATTGGCATAGAAATGCCAAACCGTCCACTTGAATCTTAGACCTCACTTCGCTCGGTCAATCATCTGTTTGTGAACACCTACTATCAGCAAAAGTTAATTTCCTACATGATATACTGGCAACTGTTCAGCCCGAGTTGAAAGCAGAGAAAGGCGAAGTGTCTGCAAATCAAACGACTGCATACAGACGTGAGCAGACAATCATATTATGCAGACATCTACTATCTATCTTTTTCTATATACATAAAATCGAAAAGGCACTCACTCACAGACTGACTCACTCACTCACTCACTCGCAGAACTAAAAATCTACCGAAACAAAAACGTTCAAATTTGGTAGGTATGTTCAGTTGGCCCTTTAGAGGCGCACTAAGAACGGATTTGGAAAAATTTCCAATGATACGCCCAAAATCTGCGTTTTCCAGCGTTTTTTTAGCGTTTTCTCAGATTTATCGAGAACAAATGAACAGAAAATGTTCAAATTTAGTACAGAATAAGCTCAGCTAGGGTGTAATAATGTTATATTGGGAGGAAATTGCAATAACGTCAAAGATACGCCCAAAATTAGCGTTTTTCCAGCGTTTTTTAAGCTTCATCAAGAACAAATGAACAGAAAATGTTCAAGTTTAGTACAGATAAGCTCAGCTAGGGTGTAAAAATGTTGTGTTAGAAGGAATTTGCAATAATGTCAAAGATACGCCCAAAATTAGCTTTTTCCAGCGTTTTTTTTACTTTCTCTCAGATTTATCGAGAACAAATGAACAGAAAATGTTCAAATTTAGTACAGAAGCTCAGCTAGGGTGTAATAATGTTATGTTGGAAGGAATTTGCAATAACGTCAAAGATACGCCGAAATATTAGCGGTTTTTTTGCGTTTTCTCAGTTCTTTTATCAAGTAATAGACAGAAAATGTTCAAATTTGATACAGAGGTTTAGCTAGGGTCTACAAATTTTTTGATGAGGTGACTTTAATATTTCATCAAAGATACGCCCAAAATCAGCGTTTTTCCAACGTTTTTCTCAGCTTTTCTCACCTTTCTCAATAATTGATGGAAATATATTAAAAAAATTCAGTACACAGGTTTAGCTGAGGTGAAAGAATTTTGTTCGCCAAAGATACGCCGATATAGTAACAGGTGTTTGTTGTTACCAGCGTTTCTGGCGAACGAAGCGAGCCTGCTGATCTCATTTTTGGACGATCCAGTCGGGGGTCCAGGGGACGGAGCACCCCTGGCTAGTCGGTATGACGAGCGAAGCGAGCCTGACGGCTAGTTAATTGATAAAATTTAGAATATTACAATAATGAACACAGTATTTTCATTTTGAATGAAAAAGACTAAGAAATTGTCAAAAAACCACTGATTTATTGATAATTAGAAAGACCGGTTTCGGTTATTACACCATTGTCAATCTCTGATAAACTAAAACTAAATACAAGAACAGCAGAATGTATACCAGTAGGCGAGTACTGCTATTGGTCGAGGGCATGAACGCCTGTCATTGGCCTAGCTAGACAGTCTCCTCCCCCTCAACGGTGTGACAAAATGGCGGCTTAAGCAACAGAATCGCCATGATAATAAAATTTACTTTGAGTACAAAAAAATAGTATTTTCACCTTTCTTTGGGTTCAGATGAACTTTTTCCAGATGATTCATCAGCTCTCTTCTAGATCCAAACCCAATTTTACAGGCAGTACACTCGTATCCTACACTTAGCTGATGTAAAAGTAGCAGCCTATTCCTCAGGTTATTGTTAGTCACCGTAATCATCATAAAATTTGCTGGCTTCTGAAAAAAAAACAGTTAAAATGATCACGCTATCAACGAACAACAGTTGTTAACTCAACTGTTGAGTTTATAAAATTTGCTGGCTTGTGAAAAAAAACAGTTAAAATGATCACGCTATCAACGAACAACAGTTGTTAACTCAACTGTTGAGTTTATAAAATTTGCTGGCTTCTGAAAAAAAAACAGTTAAAATGATCACGCTATCAACGAACAACAGTTTTTAACTCATCGTAATCATTATGAAGTTTTCGCCACACTGCACAGAAAGCAGCTGTTTTCCAGTCCCCACGTAGATCTGAAAGACATTGTTTGCAGACGACTCTCGTCTGACGTCAGAAAAGGTTTCTTTCCGGCCTATGCCGGAAAGAGTACCCTTTCCAGCCGCTAACATGGAACTAAGAAAGGTGATCAAAAAACAGCTGATCAAAAACTTTTCATTATTTGTGTTCATTATTCAATAATTAAAACATTTATAATAATATCATCTTATCGTCATTTGAAAGAATAAAAAAGTATAAGCTCAACCTCCCACATAATTGAACATCATCTTTAAGGTTATTTAGACAAATCAGAATAAATAATAAAAATACTTGGACAATTTACTGATATTCAGATTACCCCAGATTTGCTAGAGCTATCACCTTCCACTTCTGCTTTCGGAAGTGCTTAGTAAACAACTATTCTCATATATATATTGTTTATTTTTGTGTGTGGCAAAAAAAGCTTTTGCACCACGGGCAAAATGTTTTTCCGGCTCTCAATCTTTTCTAGTCCGAGGCCGTAGGCCGAGAAAACCGATTTCGAGCCGGAAAAATCTCATTTTCTGCTCTAAGTGCGAAATATACTATTCCTAGATACTGGGAAAAATGTAGTTAAAATAATCACGTTATTAACGAACAACAGTTGTTAACTCATCGTTATCATATAACGTTTGCTAGCTACTGGGAAAAAACTTAGTTGAAAATAATCCCGTTCAATAATCGAAATTAACAACTTCACTTCTAACAAATCACGTTATTAACGAACAACAGTTGTTAACTCATCGTTATCATATAAAGTTTGCTAGCTACTGGGAAAAACTTAGTTGAAAATAATCCCGTTCAATAATCGAAATTAACAACTTCACTTCTGACAAATCACGTTATTAACGAACAACAGTTGTTAACTCATCATAATCATTATTCAATTTACTAGCTACTGGGAAAAACTTAGTTGAAAATAATCTTGTTCAATAATCGAATTAACAACTTCACTTCTGACAAATCACGTTATTAACGAACAACACTTGTTAACTCATCGTAATCATATAAAATTTGCTAGATATTGGAAAAAATGTAGTTGAAATAACCACATTGTCAACGAGAAACAGTTGTTAACTCATCATAATCATTATTCAATTTACTAGCTACTGGGAAAAACTTAGTTGAAAATAATCTCGTTCAATAATCGAAATTAACAGTCGAAAATAATAAAATCACTGGACCATATTTATATACGTTTTAAAGATCTAGTTAATTTACTCAATTTTATTGATTGTTCGGAAAAACTGTTTACTTACTCAACTGTTTCAACGATCACGAAAAAATATTTGTAATTTTGTATTATGTATATCTTTGAATCTTTTAATTCACCATTTTATGTAATATAATTGCTAGTTTATACTGCTTAAAGATTCATACTGTTTTAAAATTATTTTCTTTTCTACAGTAAATTAAACAGTTCTATCACTAGTTATCAGTATATTTTTCATGAATTGAAGAGTGAGTTGACTCAACTTTCTGTTATCTCTGAAAAAACTGTTTACGTTAACTATGGAAACGTCGTTTCAACTATGAAAAAAACGGCATTTAATTCAACTGTATTTTCATCAGCTCCTTCAATTTCAGGCTATGGAGTCCTTTCAAATGTTCTCATTCATTCATCATAAATTACGTTATTAACGAACAACAGTTGTTAACTCATGTTATCATTATGAAGTTTGCTAGATATTGGAAAAAATGTAGTAGAGATAACCACATTGTCAACGAAAAACAGTTGTTAACTCATCATAATCATTATTCAATTTACTAGCTACTGGGAAAAACTTAGTTGAAAATAATCTTGTTCAATAATCGAAATTAACAGTCGAAAATAATAAAATCACTGGACCATATTTATATACGTTTTAAAGATCTAGTTAATTTACTCAATTTTATTGATTGTTCGGAAAAACTGTTTACTTACTCAACTGTTTCAACGATCACGAAAAAATATTTGTAATTTTGTATTATATATCTTTGAATCTTTTAATTCACCATTTTATGTAATATAATTGCTAGTTTATACTGCTTCAAGATTCATACTGTTTTAAAATTATTTTCTTTTCTACAGTAAATTCAACAGTTTTATCACTAGTTATCAGTATTTCATGAACTGAAGAGTGAGTTGACTCAACTTTCTGTTCTCTCTGAAAAAACTGTTTACGTTAACTATGGAAACGTCGATTTAACTATGAAAAACCAGCATATTTAATTCAACTGTATTTTCATCAGCTCCTTCAATTTCAGGCTATGGAGTCCTTCTAACAGTTCCCATTCAGTCATCTATTCATCATAAATAACGTCAAATATTAGAAAACTATTTATAAAATCTACTGTATTCATGTTATCTATAAATGCGTACGGGTTAAAAAAACAGTTTATGCTCTCAACTATATTTGTATCGTCTATTTTATAAAATGTTGAGCCCCTTCAATACTCTCATATAAACTACATTTTTATCTAAATTATTTCAAACAACTACTAGCTGATTAATTGTATTTTTCACGATATCTTCATTATATTGTAGGTCCAGTACGATATTTTGAAAATATTTAATTCACTCGTAAACTAATGTAGTAAACAGTTAACCCATTCAACTATGTTCACTACACTCGCTCTCAACTATATTAATTTGTATCGACTATTTCATGAAATGTTGAACCCCTTCAATACTCTCATATAAACTACATTTTTATCTAAATTATTTCAAACAACTACTAGCTGATTTACTGTATTTTTCATGACATTTTTATTATATTGTAGTTCCAGTACGGTATTTTGAATTATATATATTCAATTCAGTCGTAAACTAATGAAGTAAACAGTTAACCCATTCAACTATATTCATTACACTCGTCAACTACATTCATTTTAACACTACAATAACCAACTTGAAATATTACCTCAGTAGGCCCATTCAAATAATCTTTAGGTTCAGTACTCTAAAAACAGTTCATTTTTCAAACCATATTTGCGTTGACTATTGCTGTAAATAGTTAACCCATTCAACTGTATTCACTACACTCGTCAACTACATTCATTTTAGCACTACAATAACCAACTTGAAACATTGGGCCTATTCACGTCACATTTAAGCTCAGTACTCTAAAAACAGCTTATTCTTTGGACCATATTTGCGTTAACTGATGTTGTAAACAGTTAAACCATTCAACTATATTCACTACACTCGTCAACTACATGTTGGTCAATGACCAACTTGGAGCATTACGACAGTAGGCCTATTCTATTCAAGACATATTTAGGCTCAGTATACTCTAAAAACAGTTTTTTTAAACCATATTTCGTGAGCAATATTGATGTAAACAGTTAACTCACTCAACTACATTGTAATCACTTGACAATACAACATTTATTTAACTACATTAAGATTTAAGATGGAATAACTGGGAACATCACTGCCTAGTTCTACACACTGTATTGATCGGTAGACTAGTATGACAGCCTTGCTGTCTGCTAGGCCTAGCTTAGTTGTAGTATAATGAAACTCACTAAAATCTGACAGTATTCCCCTTAGAAAACATAAATAACCCTCATTCGACCAACGCTGACAAACCGACGTGAGACTCCAACTCAAAATTCACTACAATCTGTCAGCGAACCTTATAGAAAACATGAATGATCCTCATCTAACCAACACTGACAGATATTCGTGAGTCTCCCTACTTCATCAACCCTCTATTTTTGGAGCGGTGACGTCATAAAGGCTACAGCTGTTATGTGTGGAGGGGGTCTTACTTCCCCTTACAATCTCCGCCCCTCAAAAATTCTCTCTTCACCACAGAGCTGAATAACAGCTGGAGGTAGCACCAGTTAGAACCCTCAAACAGTACCTTCGCCACAGAGCTAAATAATAAAAGCTGGAGGTAGCACCAGTTAGAACCCTCAAACAGTACCTTCGCCACAGAGCTAAATAATAACAGCTGGAGGTAGCACTTCTGAGGTAAAAGAGCTATCGTTGAGAGCCTGAGTTATTTTCATGGAGCGAGCGTAGTGAGCTCCAACTGATGACTACTGTCACAGAAGAATGAATAATGCTCTTTCCTTTATGCTAGAGTGAGGTCCACGTTATAGTGGAGGAAGATAGGAGATCAGCGTTGTCGATTCTCTATTGAATCTAACTACAGACTGGATTCTGCCTCTGTGAAGTGCGAAGTGTAAATTCCTTTGTAGATTCTTGAGGATTCATTTTCAAATCCACTCAAATGTTATTTTCAATCTTGTTGATTCTACATTGTTGAAAGACGATCTGGCAACAGAGCAAAGTGAAAAAGCGCTATCCGCTGTGTTGAATGACAGACAAGGATAGCAATACCATTGCTAATCAAACACTGCCATTATAACGTGGACCTCACTCAGGGGCGCCATTTCGGGGGGCAATCCCCCCCAAGGATTAGATAAATGATGAAAATGCGGGGTTATCTACACGAATCCTTAGAATCTCATACTGATTTAATACTTTTTTAAACAGCAGTAGTTTAATTCCTTCTACGGTATCAACAATGGAGCAAAATTGCCTTGGAAGTATGGGTACGGAGTAATAAAGAATATATTTTTCTCTGTGGTATAGTTGAAGCTTAAATAATTTAAGAAATCTATATTTAATATAGGATTGGTACAATTATTGATGAGGGCACAATAAGTGAGTTATTGCATAAATTTCAACGTGAGAATTAACAAGTTGCAAGATGTCACAGTGAAAGCAAAAGAAAGGGCACAATCAGACAATCAAAAATGTATGTACAGAGTTGGTGAGAATTATGGGAACAGCTTAATGTTTCTTTAGCTTTCTAACTGAGGGTTATTTTCCAATTAGATTATGTGTTATACCCCCCCCCCTTCATAACACATGATTTTTGCCCTCCCTAGCTGTTTAGTGAAATGGCGCCACTGACCTCAGACAATCTGAGGATATCTATATATATATAAAAGCGAAATGGCACTCACTCACTGACTGACTAACTGACTGACTGACTCACTCACTCACTCACTCACTCGCAGAACTAAAAATCTACCGGACCAAAAACGTTCAAATTTGGTAGGTATGTTCAGTTGGCCCTTTAGAGGCGCACTAAGAAATATTTTGGCAATATTTAACTCTAAGGTTGTTTTTAAGGGTTTAAAGTTCGTCTTTTAGCATGTATATTCTTCTTCTCCCAATCTCTTAATTATAATTGAAATTTCCATATCATATGTTACTATAGAAATAGAACTACAATCTAGATAGAGTACCTCTTCGAGACAGTTGTTAACTGGCAACTAAATTAATAATTTTGTCAGGTTGGCATTAAGTTGAGTTGACTTTGTTAGGTTGGCACCAAGTTGAAGATTTAAATGCATTTATCGCGGAAAAAATGATTGAGCACTGCTACTTCAATCCTGGGAATATTATATTACTAGCCGTCAGGCTCGCTTCGCTCGCCATATCCGTTTAGCCAGACGTTTAGTCTGGACCCCCGACTGGATTGTCCTAACATATGATAAAAATGCTCAAATAAAAAATGCAGGCGAGCGAAGCGAGCCTGCTTATCTCATTCTTGGACGATCCAGTCGGGGGTCCAGGGGGCGGAGCCCCCTGGCTAGACGGATATGGCGAGCGAAGCGAGCCTGACGGCTAGTATACTATAATTATAGACTATAGACTATACGAGCATCATTCATGAATTTGATTAATATTTATGCTTGGAAAGCAATATTACAATTTCATAATTAAAACCTTCCTGTAAATGAATATAATCATAACAAACTATTATGAGTAATAAATTATCATATACGATAATATTAAGATGATATTAATATACGACTAATAATATTAATAATATACTATGTATATTATCATATACATAGCAGGTAACTTACTTCTATAGTCTAAGTATTCTGCTTCCTTAGTATCTTTCTCTTCTTCTTCTTCTTCTTCTTCTTCTTCTTCTTCTTCTTCTTCTTCTTCTTCTTCTTCTTCTTCTTCTTCTTCTTCTTCTTCTCCTCCTCCTCCTCCTCCTCTTCTCCTGTCCGGCCCTAGAACGATCACATGACAACCATACCCCACCCATCCCACAAATACAAACCTTTAACCCTGTTTATATAATTATATATATATATTATAATATATATTTTTCTCCTTCTTATATATATACTTTTCTCCTTTTCTCCTTCTCCTTCTCCTTATTTTAATTATATATATATATATATAATATATATATATATATATATATATATTATATATATATATATATATAGTATAACTCATGTTATTTTAATTATCCACTGCTACTGCTGTGTATTACTGAAAGTTGATTACCCTGATCTACTTTCAGCCTACTTCATCTTATTAATCAATAATTTTATCTTATCTACCTATATAATTATTTTACTCTATCAATTTTCTGTTTTTTTTTCTCTTAAATATCTATATTAATTAAAACTTTTACAATATTTCCATTAATAAATAATCCTTAGTTCAATTAATTAAATTAACGTTTTGGTAGAGAGTTAGTGGGGGAGGATATTTTTAATATTCTTTCCGAAGAATGGACATTGATATGTCCAAAGCTCCGCCAATTTATGTAGATGCATAACAATATAATTATCTATAGTTATTATATTACAAATTACTTTTCATATCATATACAGTTCTATAATTATTTTCTTAGTCTTTATTATGTAAATTCATCTATAATTTTGCTGTATTGTAAGCTATTGTATATAAGTGTATAAGCCAGTATATTGTAATCTACATAAATAAAGTACTCAATCAATCAATCAATCTCCTTCTCCTTCTCCTTCTCCTTCCTCCCCCTTCCTCCCTCTTCCTCCTTCTCCCTTCTTTTCCCTCCTTCTTCCCCCTTCTTCTTCCTTCTTCCTCCCTCTTCCTCCTTCTTCCTCCTCCCCCATCTTCGTCGTCATCTCCCCTCCATTCTTCACCTCCGCCATTTTCTCCCCCCTTTTTAACCTTCTCTCTTTCTACACACCTTAATCATCCCCACCTCATCTGTTCTGTCCAGGACCATTCATCATGTGGTTACTTTTTTACTGTCACGGGGGTGTTTTTGATGTGACATAGGCCTACACCGTCTAAGACTATAAAAAAGAAAGAGAGGGGTAGGAAAAAGGAAAGGGTAGAACAGGGAGATGTGAAGGGTGTGGAAGAGAAGGATAGAAGAGAGGGGCGGAAGAGAAGACCGGACACTGTATTTTTATTGTGTGTCATCTTGGAGCTGAAAAGAGTGCACAAATTTCTTTTCTCGGGAAGCTGTGGGATCATTTTACACCTCTACTATAATAACACCCTCTATTATAGGCCTACTGGGTTCTGAATGAATCGACATTTTACAATAAAATCCGTCTCGTTCCTCTATTGTTGCCAAGGATATTTCTTCACCTCATAATGATAAATCATGAATCATTCTGTGTAATGGATTGTCACATAAATCAGAATCAGTAAAGTGTTTGAAATATATCTATATACGAAGAATATTTTGATGAATGAATATCAATATATCTTTATATCTTATATAATAAATTTATCTTTGGAACTGGAACAGGTGTCTACGCCTGATCCTGGAAAGAAGAAGAACAAGAAGAAGAAGAAAAGAAGAAGAAGAAGAAGAAGAAGAAGAAGAAGAAGAAGAAGAAGAAAAAGAAGAAGAAGAAGAAGAAGAAGAAGTAGAAGAGGGTGAAGAAGAAGAAGGAGAAGAATATATTGATATATTTGTATGTGGAAATATTTTTTTCCTACAGTTACGTTGAAAAGTGGCCATTGCTGCACTGATTACAGAACGCAAAGAATCACTTTTCCGCACTAGTGCGCAAAGTGAGTACTTTGCGTACTCCAGATTTGCAGCATGACAACGCAAAATAGTTAGTAGGTTATATGGAGCACCATTGCAGCAAAATCAAAATTAAGTTGGTAACTGTGACTGTGGTGCACGTTATAAGAATATTGAAGTGGTGGACAACAGTGGATGACAGCCACAGCACACAGCCGCCCCGCCATTCATTTACTATTACATTATTCAATTTTAATCATTAATAATAAAATTACACATATATACATTTGATGGATTTCAGGGAATTTTACCTATAATTATCCACTTTTCATATTCAATGGTAACTGTAGGAAAAACTTAATGTGAAATACGTGCGCAAAGATCCTCTGCTGCACTCAAGAAACCATTCCACCCTCGCCTACGGCTCGGGCATAAACGTTTCTTTTGGTGCAGCAAACTGACACTTTGCGCACTAGTTGCACAAATAACTATTTCCAGATGAGTTGCAGTGGGACTACACCCACTCAGCACGGCCAAGCGTGTATTATTATGTATTAGGTGCTATACAGAGTGTTCTGAAAAAAATTGCCCACAAGTCAGGGTGTGATTCCTCTCATCAGAAGGGAAAAAAAGTTCCAATTAACAGAGGTCCGAGAATGCTTGGTTACCAAGTTTTACAGGGTAAAAGATCTCGTCTGAATTTCAGTTCCCCTGCCGAAACGAAGCCCTATGGGTATTTGTTGGCTGGTTATTAATTGTTAGATTTTAGATGTACAATTTAGCGTACTTTATGTGAAATGAACTGAAAAATTGAATAAAACCGTTCCCAGACCTTTAGCTACAGTAATTTCCACTTTCCTTGACCTATTACCATAGGTAAGGAAAGTATTGCTTTCCGAAAAAAAATTAAGGTACCCCAGTTTCTAAATTTCCATTCGTTTCAAGGTCCCCTGAATCCAAAAAAGTGGATTTTGGGTATTGGTCTGTATGTGTGTGTGTGTGTGTGTGTGTGTGTGTGTGTGTGTGTGTGTGTGTGTGTTGTGTGTGTGTGTGTGTGTGTGTGTGTGTGTGTGTGTGTGTGTGTGTGTGTATGAGTGTATGTGCGTCTGTGTACACGATATCTCATCTCCCAATTAACGGAATGAAATTTGGAACTTAAGGTCCTTACAATACAAGGATCCGACACGAACAATTTCGATCAAATTCAATTAAAGATGGCGGCTAAAATGGCGAAAATGTTGTCAAAAATAGGGTTTTTCGCGATTTTCTCGAAAACGGCTTCAACGATTTTGATCA
This sequence comes from Nilaparvata lugens, assembly GCF_014356525.2. Classification (NCBI taxonomy): domain Eukaryota; kingdom Metazoa; phylum Arthropoda; class Insecta; order Hemiptera; family Delphacidae; genus Nilaparvata; species Nilaparvata lugens. The sequence continues at coordinate 17,322,153 of NC_052513.1, read as the reverse complement.
AATTCATACCTAAAATAGTAATTGATAAGCTCTATCAACTGCCATAAGTCTCATATCTGTAAAAATTTCAGGAGCTCCGCCCCATCTATGCAAAGTTTGATTTTAGATTCTCAAATTATCAGGCTTCAGATACAATTTTAACAAAAAATTCCAAGTGGAAATGATCGAGCATTAAAATCTCTACAATTAATGTTTCCTAAAATTTTCACCTAAAATTGAAAATAAGCTCGAAATTCGAGAAAATGTTATTATTTCAATTGCAAACTGTTGGCAACTGATGATTCTATTAAATCATTCACTACGAAGAGACAGCAGACTTCGTGTGTCTCCAGCGTAATTGTCCTGTCACCAACTGGCTTGAATCTTTGAATATAGTACACTTGAGATGTGCGTGAACACTAGCGTCAGGGGATGAATTTTCATAACGGCAAGGAAAGTTGTGTGAGTGCGCCACACCAGATTTTTAAGATATGTGATGAAATACGCGAAACTTGGTCCCGAAAAACAAGTTCCTTTTAGGTTTGAAGTAGATTTACTATGTTGAATGTATAATAAACACAGAATATTTTCTCACAGAACTTGTAGAAAATTTAATTCGAAGAGAAAGATGTAGATAACTCTATAATAGACAAACGCAACCTTGGAAAAATAACCCTAAATTAAATACAAAACGCAAGAAAAATAGAAAGCTTAACAGATTGTATCTATTTTTCATTCGTTGTATATGTATTAAGGGTTTTTTTTAAGTTTGCGTTCTCTATTATAGACTTATTCTACGTCTTCCTCTTTGAAATTAAATTTTCTACAAGTTCTGTGAAAAAATATTCCGTGTTAATTGTACATTCAACATAGAAATCTGCTTCAAACCTAAGAAGAACTTGTTTAGCGGGACCAAGTTTCGCGTATTTCATCACATATCTTAAAATTTACTGTAGCTAAAGGTCTGGAAACGGTTTTAATCAATTTTCCAGTTCATTTTACATGAAGTACGCTAAATTGTACATCTTAATTAATCAACAGCCAACAAATACCCATGGGGCTTCGTTTCGGCAGGGGAACTGAAATTCAGACGAAATATTTTACCCTGTATAACTTGGTAACTAAGCGTTTTCGGACCTATGTTAATTGGAACCTTTTTTCTTCTGATGAGAGGAATCACACCCTTACTTATGGGCACCTTTTTTCAGAACATTCTGTATATTGTTGAATTTCACTCATATTATCAGGGACCATATCTATATATTCAGCGCTATATATCGTTGGGGTGTATTCGAATTATCAGAAGATTTACCTATTTTCTTTGGAGAGGTAACGAAAGAAGTAGAAGAAGAAAAAAGAGAAATAGATCAAGAAGAGTAACGGAGAAAATAAGAACAAGAAGAAGAAAATGAAGAAGAACTAGAAGAAGAGGGAAAAGAGTGCAACATAACATCCATTATATCTGTTTATACACAATTTCATGCAATGGGCTTCCCCTCACGCGACCTATCCAAGTCAAATTATTGCTGATTCCTGCAATTTCAGAGCTGGTCATTTCCTGAAGCATTCTGAGTCACCCATAATATCTTCCACACTCATGGAATTACACTTGGAATTTACCTAGCACGCAATTTCGTCTCGCAAAATTACCCTCCTCTTGAATCGTCTCAAAACTGTTACGGAATTTGAATTTGTTTCTCAATGCCTTGAGAATCATCAGGTGGGGGAAATGATACTAAGGGTTGAAATTGGTGTAGGGTAGTTGTTTCTCGGAATAATTTGAGGTAGCAAACATTGTTTATCAATGTAGTTCATCTTTCTCCTGAATTTTCGAAATTTCAAATATTTTGTACTTTCTTTTCCATTATATACATGCATATCAATTGAAAAAGAATTGAAAAGTCGCACTAGCCTTCATTTTTGGACAATTTATTCTATGAAATTGGGATGAAAAGAAGTTTTGGACTGTAGACTGTTTCTTTGTCCTTAAGTTGATTGTAAATGATAAATAAATAAATGAATAGTGACAGATCAAAGATAAATAGATCATAGGGCAACAAAAAAATAGAAACATTCTAAGATAAAATAACTTTTTGGCCTGTGTAGCCGGGAGACATTGCTGTGTCTAACCTGCAAAAACTGAGCTTCATATTTTTTCATTGCATTCATCTTGAAAGAATTTATTCTCTCTTTCGCATTTAATTCTTACTCCTTGGTCGGTGAAGAAGTTATGATTCAATATGTACTTTATCATAAGGGTTTTATGATAATGAAAGTAAATAAATAAATAAATAATACTGAGGGTGGTGCCCACATAAGTTCTTAGGCTAGGCACACACCAGTTAGTCAAGACAAGACATGATCAGACACATTTAGTCACAATACTTCACATTGTTGCTTATGGAGGAATGTCTAATTGCAATGACTAAACAGTGTGAGTTGCGTCATAAGCAACCATGAGAAGTATCTATTTATTTATTTATTCGGTGAGGACCAGGGATAATAAAAAGTAGTTTTGATTCAATAAGTACCTTATCATAAGAGTTTTATGATAATAACAGTAAATAAAAAATCTGGTGTGATACACTCCAAGTTACTTTCCTTGCTCATTGAACTGTGAGCCTCATTCTTAGACGAGAATAATTTAGAGGAATAACATAATGACGATTGGCGGCAACATATTTGCAACTACGATCAGGCTACTGTATATGTGTATATATAATTGTTTTCAGAGTACTTTTTCCTTTGCGTGAATTGTGAAATTCGATGATTTTTCAAAAGACGTCAAAACAGCTGTTCCTCAGATGAAATATCTCGACTATGACTATGTACTTTTAACATTCCTTGCCCTATTACCATAGGTAAGGAAAGTATTGCTTTCCAAAAAAAATTAAGGTACCCTGATTTCAAGTTTTCTATACCTTTCAAGTCCCCCTGAGTCCAAAAACATGATTTTTGGGTGTTGGTCTGTGTGTGTATGTTGTTTGTGTGTGTGTGTGTGTATGTGTGTGTGTGTATGTCTGTGAACACGATAACTCCATTCCTAATCAACCGATTGACTTGAAATTTTAAACTTAAGGTCCTTATACCATGAGGATCCGACAAAAAGAAATTCAATAAAATTCAAATCAAGATGGCGGAAAAAATGGCGGATAATTACTAAAAACCATGTTTTTCACGTTTTCTCGAAAACGGCTCTAACGATTTTCTTCAAATTCATATCATGGAGCCCTAAAAAAAATAAAATAAAAAATTCATATTCAAAATTTTCAATTTATAAGCCCTATCAACTGGCATGAGTCTCATTTCTGGGAAAATTTCAGGAGCTCTGTAATATTCTTGAGAAAAATGGCGGATAATGACAAAAAACCATGTTTTTCACGGTTTTCTCGATAACCGCTTAACGATTTTCTTCAAATTTATACCATGGATAGCTATTTATAAGCCCTATCAACTGGCATGAGTCCTCATTTCTGGGAAAATTTCAGGAGCTCTGTAATATTCTTGAGAAAAATGGCGGATAATGACAAAAAATCCATGTTTTTCACGGTTTTCTCGAAAACGGCTCTAACGATTTTCTTCAAATTTATATCATAGATAGCTATCTATAAGCCCTATCAACTGGCATGAGTCTCATTTCTGGAAAATTTCAGGAGCTCTCCGTAATATTATTAAGAAAAATGGCGGTATGACGATATTTTTCAAATCTATACCCTGTATAGTTATTTATTAGCTCTATCAACTGAAATTAGTTTTTTTCCTGGGGTACTAATGGGTGATCCACCCAATTCTTGAGAAATGGACTTTGTAACCTCCTTCTCGTGCATGAGGTAGGTAGGTAGAGCAGTTTATAAAAAGTACACAGTCATAGTCAAGATATTTCATCTGTAGAACAGCTGTTTTGACGACTTTAAAAAAAATCGTCCAATTTCACAATTTACAAGAAGGAAAAAGTACTCTGAAAACAATAATTATATATACACATATACAGTAGTCTGATCGTAGTTGCAAAATATGTTGCCGCCAATAATTGTCATGATGTTATTCCCCTAAATTATTCTCGTTTGAGAATGAGGCTTACAGTTCAATGAGCAAGGAAAGTTGTGTGAGTGTACCACACCAGATTTTTAAAAACTGCTCTACCTACCTACCTCATGCACGAGAAGAAGGTTACAAAGTCCATTTCTCAAGGATGGGGTGGACCCCCCATTAGTTTCCCAGGAAAAATACTCATGCCAGTTGATAGAGCTGATAAATAACTATCCATGGTATAAATTTGAAGAAAATCGTTAGAGCCGTTTTCGAGAGAAATGTGAAAAACATGGTTTTTTAGTAATCATCCGCCATTTTTTTCGCCATCTTGAATTGAATTTTATTGAATTTCTTATTGTCGGATCCTTATGGTATAAAGACCTTAAGTTTAAAATTTCAAGTCAATTGGTTAATAATTAGGAATGCAGTTATCGTGTTCACAGACATACCCACATACACACACACCATACACACCAACACACCCACACACACACACAACCACACACACACACACACACACACACACACACACCACACACACATACACATACACACACACAGACCAAGTCAATTGGTTAATTAGAATGCAGTTATCGTGTTCACAGACATACGCACATACACACCACACACACACACACACACACACACACCACAACACACAACCACACACACACAGACCAACACCAAATAATCATGTTTTTGGACTCAAGGGACCTTGAAACGTATAGAAAACTTGAAATTAGGGTACCTTAATTTATTTTGGAAAGCAATACTCTCCTTACCTATGGTATAGGGCAAGGAAAGTAATAAATAAATGATACTGGGGGTGGTGCCCACATAAGCTCGGCACACACCAGTTAGTCAAGACAAGACAAGACAAGACACGTTTAGTCACAATACTTCACATAGTTGTTCATGGAGGAATCTCTAATTGCATGACTAATCAGTGTGAGTTGCGTCATAAGCAACTATGTGAAGTATTTATTTCAAAATATCCCAGTATATAATATTTCAATAAATTTTATTTATTTCGAAATATATATATTCCAAAAAATGTATCTACTACAATTTTTAATTTATCAGATTGATCATTTTTCAAATACGAATCAAACAAAACTCTTCCTTCGCAATTGCAAAAAATATTGAAAATTTCGCTCAAATCCACAAAGTCATGTAAACATGAGTGTTTATTGTGACTAAACGTGTCTTGTCTTGTCTTGACTAACTGATGTGCGCCTAGCTTTGGGCTTGTGCGTGGGTGATGGGTGAGAGGGATGATGTTGAGAGATGACGATCACTTTTTAGGTAGTCGGGACCGACGGATTATAGTGTCCTCCGAAAAACGAAATGGTTTTCAATGTTGAGAATTATTTTGTAGGGGTGAATATAGTGAGGTCCACGTTTTAATGGCAGTGTTTGATCAGCAATGGTATTGCTTTCCTTGTCTATCATACAACAAAGCAGATAGCGCTATCTCTTTCTCGCTTTACTCTGTTTCCAGACCTTCCAACAATGTAAAATTATAATTAATCAACAAAATGTTTCATCTTAATTATGAAAATTCATTATGAAATTATTGAAAAATATAATTTCTTGCTTGCTAAAACATAATTGATTATTTTAAACGAGAATGAACAGTTAATATTACATCAATGAACCTGTATCGGCTACCGTCTATAGAAGGCATTGACAAGACAGAGGATCGGCAACGTTGTTCTCCTATCTTCCTCCACTGCCATTATAACTCGGACCTCATTATACCGAGTTTTCATTCCTATTTAAAGTTCCACATCATATTTTTCATTATTCCTGGACCGAAAATCAAGTGACGAAGAAAAGTGAGTGATTACATAACCTCGACCTTCATTGGTCAACAGCTGATAGCCACCCTCTTTGTAGATTGTACAGCTCGATGTTCAAGTTTTACTAGAGATTGGTAATTGTGTAACAACCAAGACTAATATTCCAGACTGCTTCAATAAATCAGTAGTTTTGACAATATCAATATCACCTCCATTCAATTTACAGCGGGTTAGGTTCATGAAAATACAAAAAATTATCAAGTTCTTGATAGCAAAATTGAGTGGTTTTAGAAGGGATAAAGACGTGAGAAATTCCTGTAAGGCTAGGCACACACCAGTTAGTCAAGACAAGACTAGTCACGATTAGTCACAATACTTCACATAGTTGCTTATGACGCAACACACACCGATTAGTCATTGCAATTAGACATGTCTTTATAAGCAGCTATGTGAAGTTTTGTGACTAAACGTGTCTTGTCTTCTCTTGACCAACTGGTGTGTGTCCAGCCTAACATTCTATCGAAATTTTTAGAGAGAAAATAGTACAGACTCAGCCTAGTTTTTCTCCAATGTCATAATTGTATCATGATTATAGTGTTTTATACAATAAATGAATGAATGAATGAATGAATGAATACCACTATATTCAATACGGGTATTGTTACTTTGGAAAATATTTCCTCAATTTCATCAATCTCCCGGTCGTGTGTTAATGGGAAGGATATTTTATATCCTTCTTAGAGAATCGACAATTATTTGTTGAAACACCGCCGATTTATGAAGTTACATCACATTATTATATTATCGTTATTGTGATTGCATTCTATATTTATTCCTATTGATTAATTATTTATACTTTGTGAAATTCGTTGAATAACTAGCATTATTATCATTTAATGTAAATTAGTGTATAAGCCAGTAATAGTATATTTCGCACCTAGAGCAGAAAATGAGATTTTTCCGGCTCGAAATCGGTTTTCAAGTCCGAGGCCGTAGGCCGAAAAGATTGAGAGCCGGAAAAACACTATTTTTCGCCACACACAAGAATAACAATATATAAATATGAGAAATTTGTTTACTAAGCACTTCCGAAAGCAGAAGTAGAAGGTGATAGCTCTAGCAAATCTGAGGTAATCTGAATATCAGGAAATTGTACAAGTATTTTTATTCTGATTTGTCTAAATAACCTAAAAGATGATGTTCAATTTTGTGGGAGGTTGAGTTGATACTCTCTTATTCTTTCAAATGACAAAAATATGATATTATTATGAATGTTTTAATTATTGAATAATGAACACAAATAATGATTTTTTTTTGCCACACTGCACAGAAAGCAGCTGTTTTCAATACCCACCTAGATCTGAAAGACCTTGTTTGCAGATGACTCTTGTCTGTCATAAGAAACATGTTTCTTTTCCGGTCTAGGCCAGAAAGTATTCTCTTTCCAGCCGCTTGGAAGTCCGTAGTTAATAAGTCATCCGCTAGATTGGGCGAGTGTCCACTTTCTTCATCAAAGTCACCATGATTTCAGTTCGAGTTTTGAATCAAACTAATTCAGCATTCGCTCCGCAACCATTTTTATTCAATTATTTATTGCTGATTAGCGCATTCAAAAATGCTTGAAGATGACGACACCCATGATATTCCAAGTGAAATTTTAAAAGAATCTCAAATCCTGACTGTAAATCTTCTACCACTAAAATCAAGAGATAGGTACGATAACAAGTATTCTTTATTTATTTTGTCAGCAATACCTGTAGTGTTCTGGAAAATATCGTTCGCACCACGGGCAAAAATGTTTTTCCAGCTCTCAATCTTTTCTCAATCTTTTGAAAACCGATTTTGAGCCGGAAAAATCTCATTTTCTGCTCTAGGTGCGAAATATACTATTGATCAGCTGTTTTTTGATCACCTTCTTAGTTCATGAGCGGCTGGAAAGGGTACTCTTTCTGGCCTAGGCCGGAAAGAAACCTGTTCTGACGTCAGACGAGAGTCGTCTGCAAACAATGTCTTCCAGATCTATGTAGGACTGGAAAACAGCTGCTTTCTGTGCAGTGTGGCGAAAATATTGTAGCACTCATATAAGAAACTAATCTAATCTATTCACCTCCCCCAAACATCTTTCCTTCTCTCTCTTCTAACTTCCCATTCACATTTTCCCTTTTTCTAATGCTTCCCCCCATTAAATTCACTATTATCCATTACCGAATCCTTTCTCCTTTTCTAATTTCCTCCTTTTCATCAATCTTCTCTTCTCACTCCCTCCAAACACCCTTCTTTCTCTCTCCATCATTTTCCTTTTCTCTTTATAAACGCTTCTCTGCTTTCAATTCCCTATTATTCTTACCGAATCCTTTCTCCTTTTCTAATTTCCTCCTTTTCACCAATCTTCTCTTCTCTCTCCCTACAAACACCCTTCTTTCTCTCTCCTTCATTTTCCTTTTCCCTTTTTGAAACACTTCTCTGCTTCATCCCTATCATTCTTACCAAATCCTTTCTCCTTTTTTAATTTTCTCCTTTTCATCATATTCTCTTCTCACTCCCACCAAACACCTTCTTTCTCTCTCCTTCATTTTCCTTTTCCCTTTATAAAACGCTTCTCATCTTCGATTCCCTATTTTCTTACCGAATCCTTTCTCTTTTTTTTCCAATTCCTCCTTTTCATCAATATTCGCTTCTCACTCCCTCCAAACACCCTTCTTTCTCTCTCCTTCATTTTCCTTTTCCCTTTTTAAAACACTTCTCTGCTTTCATCCCCTATCATTCTTACCAAATCCTTTCTCCTTTTTTAATTTTCTCCTTTTCATCAATAATCTCTTCTCACTCCCTCCAAACACCCTTCTTTCTCTCTCCTTTCATTTTCCTTTTCCCTTTATAAAACGCTTCTCATCTTTCGATTCCCTATTATTCTTACCGAATCCTTTCTCTTTTTCCAATTTCCTCCTTTTCATCAATATTCTCTTCTCACTCCCTCCAAACACCCTTCTTTCTCTCACCTTTCATTTTCCTTCTCCCTTTTCAAAACGCTACTCTGCTTTCAATTCCCTCTTATTCTTACCGAATCCTTTCTCATTTTTTAATTTCCTCCTTTTCATCAATAATCTCTTCTCACTCCTTCCTAGTATCCTTCTTTCTCTCTTCTTTCATTTTCCTTTTCCCTTTTTAAAAAGCTTCTCTGCTTTCAATTCCCTATTATTCTTACTGAATCCTTTCCCCTTTTCTAATTTCCTCCTTTTCATCAATCTTCTCTTCTCACTCCCTCCAAACACCCTTCTTTCTCTCTCCTTCATTTTCCTTTTCCCTTTTTAAAACGCTTCTCTGCTTCCAACCCCTATTATTCATTATCAAATCGTTTCACAAGGTTGTGCCTCATTCAAAGTCAGCTGTGTCAGGGCCAATCAATCAATTCGATCAATCAAGAGTAATCAATCAATGAGGCAGTCAATCAATGGAGTTTGTCGGGCGCCGTAACCGGGTGACACTAGCAGCTTACTCAACACCAGCAGCGTCTCTCGATCGTCTCTATTATTTTGGAAGTGTTCTCTTGTCGGTCAAATTGAGTGGTGAAGCATACAAAGGCCGGGAAGCTTAAGAATGGGTGTGAGAATAAGAATGAGAAAAGGGAAGAGATCGAGGATAGAAAGGAGAAGACAATGAGTGAGTGGAGAGAAGAGAAGATGAAGAAGAAGAGGAAGAAGAAGACAGGGGAAGAAGAAAAACAGAAGAAGAATGAGAAAAAAAGACAGAAGGGGGAAGAAAAAGAAGAAGAAGAAGAAGCAAGAAGAAGAAGCAAGAAGAAGAAGCAAGAAGAAGAAGCAAGAAGGAGAAGCAAGAAGAAGCAAGATGAAACAAGAAGAAGGAGAAGAAGAAAAAGAAGAAGACGTTTTGAAAAAGGGAAAGGAGGTCTCCTTATTGAAAAAAGTCGTGGGAGGGGGAAATGATTTGAAAAGATTATTGAAGAGGCATGAGACAAGCTTCAATGTCAATATCAATTGATTGCCTTTGTTCATTATTATTCATTCTTCTCCTTCTTCTTCTTCTTCTTCTTCTTCTTCTTCTTCTTCTTCTCCTTTCACATCTATTCCAAGTTCATATATAACTTGTCAAACGTTGAAAAAGAATAGGAACAAAAGTGCCAAGTACGAAGTATAAGTACCAAGTATTATAAGGGTTTCAATTCAAATGAACCCACTACTGTACATTGAATAAGACTTGTTCATTTCAGAATTTTCAATTCAAGTTCAGAATATTGTACAAAGTCAGACCTCGAATCAATCATTCTCTAAACCCTGTTCAATTTATTGAATAGCATCTGAAGAAATCAGTTCAAGTATTTCCACTTGTGTTAGTAAACCTGGTTATCAATCAGATAAAAGGAGACCTCTGACAATAATATACGACTCTCTCTTCCATTTGCAATTCTCTTTTCTCTCACACACCTCACGCTTTCTCTCTCACGCACTCTGTCTTCTTGGATTCTTTTTTTCATTCAAATATTATTCCCTTTTCGACGCCATTCATATGAAGAATAGGCAGACGAATGAAATCCCTTCAATGGCAGCACCAGACTTATTGAAAAGTTGTTTTTGTTCCCTCTCCATCTTCTTCTTCTTCTTCTTCTTCTCCTTCTTCCTCCTCTTCTACTTCTTACTATATTTCTTCTACATTTTCTTCTTCTTCTTCATCTTCTTCTTCTTTTTTCCCCTCTCCCTCTTCTTCTTCTTCTCCTTCTATTTTCCCTTCTTCACCCATCTTCTTCTTCTTTTCCGTCTTTCTTTTGTTCTTCTCTTCCTCTTCTTATTCTCCTCTCCCACTTCTGTCTTTTTCTTCTTTTTTCTTCTACCCCTGTCTCCTCCTTCTTCTTTTTCGTCTTTCTCTTGTTCTTTTTCTTCCTCTTCATGTTTTCCTCCCCCTCTTGTCTTATTCTTCTTATTCTTCTTCTTTTTCATTTCCCTCTGTCTTCTCCTTTTTCTTCTTCTTCTTCTTCTTCGTATTTTCCGTCATTTTCTTCCTCTTCTTGTTCTTCTCCTCCCTTCAGTCTTTTTTTTCTTCATCTTCTTCTTCTTTTTCGTCTTTTTCTTGTTATTTTTCTTCCTCTTCTTGCTCCTCCCTCTACTGTCTTTTTTCCATATTCTTCTTTTTTCTCCTTCCCCTGGCTTCTTCTTCTCCCTCTCCTACGTCTTCTTCTTCTCCTTCTTCTTCTTCCTCTCCTACATCTTCTTCTCCTTCTTCTTTTGTTCATGCTCCTCTTTCTTCATCTTCATATCACTGGCCTTTCCTTTGAGAACACACACAGAGCAGTTTTCGTTCTTTTTTTTTGCTCTCGCTTGCAATTCACATAGTCGGCCGAATAATATGAGAAAAGGTGTGTCTTTTCACCAGTCTGAATAAGTAGTGCAAAAGCACAGCGGAGAGACGAATTATTGGCAAAGAGAAGAAAGGAAGAAGGAGGGGAATATGGTGAGATGGAAGTGAGAAGTGTCAGTGACAGCTTTTTACGGCACACGTCGAGCTGAAATGAGGGGAAGAAGAAGTAGATGTTGAAGGAGAAGGAGAAGAGGAAGAATGAGAAGAAGAGGTAGAAGTAGAGAAGGAGAAGAGGAGGAAGAAGAAGAAGAAGAAGGAGGAGGAGGAGGAGGAGAAGGAGAAAGAGGAGAAGGGTTGTTGTACTTTGTGAAGAATGGCACTGCAGAAGATAAATGATCCATTCGGTCACTTTTGAGGTCATTGTCACTTTCTCAACTTGTAGGATTTGGGGTCTGTCAGTGAATGTTGGAGGGGGAAAGAGAAGAAATAGGTGGTGGAGAAGAAGACGATGAAGAGAACGAAAAGGAGGAGATGGAGAGGATGAGGAAGAAGAAGAAAGAAGAGAAGAAGAAGAAGAAGAAGAAGGAAGAAGAAGAAGAAGAAGAAGAAGAAGAAGAAGAAGAAGATGAAGAAGAAGTAATTCACGAATGACGATTCATCATCACATCTGAACTACTCAACTGATTAACTTGAAATTATTATGCATATAGACTCTCAATTTGCCGAGGTTGGTGAATTCTTCA